>NW_015170275.1:862174-888854 GCF_001447785.1 Gekko japonicus | reverse complement strand
CGGTTAGTAAAATTTCTCACTTATCTTTCATCAGGTCCTGAACATTTAGACACTGGAGGTGATGACCCTAGCATGTCTTCTGGGCATGATGGTGTCGTGCCAAGATCTACTACCGTGGCCTAGAGTTCATATGAGACCCCTGCAGCACTTTCTTTATTCACTACCAGAAGGAAATATACTACAAGATAGTCAAGAAGGTAGAGTTACCACAGTCTGTGTGGACAGAGTTACAGTAGTGGCTAGTTCCGACTCTATTCATAGAAGGGATACTTCTAAGTGAACCCCATGGGACACATGGTCAAGACACCTGGTCAAAGCCTTTATTTCATCTATCCAGTTTGTGGTCTTTTATTTCTATATTAGGGAATGTATTGACTCTCCTTCTGAGATTGGAAAAGTAAATGAAATTTCTTGACAATATGTCTCTTTGAAAAACTCTTAATTTATTCTGAAAGTTGAAAATTTTATCCTTTCCCTGGAGTGCCAAATTGAGAATATGTAGATGATTCATTATATCAGCAAGGAACATTAGATCTTGCATCCATTCATCATTTTCCCGTTGAGGATAGAATCTTTTCTTTTCTTCAGTAAAAGTAATAATAGGCTCTAAAAGATCCACAAACCTACTTCAGACATTACTGTAAAAATAGACATCACTGGGTTTATCTTCAAGCTCCAGTTCTTCAATAAAAGTTTTAAACTGTTAGTGGGTCTTCCCATTTAAGCGTACGAAATTGACAATTTCCAAAACAGATTTCATAACATCTTCATACTTGAAATATCTGGATGCCAGGTGTTCATGATGAATAATGCAGTGAACAGGGAGAATCTCTGGAAAGCTCGGATCACTTTTCATAAGTGCAATTAATCCTGCATTTCCCCCCACCATTGAAGGTGCTCCACACTGATGAGTTTATTCAGTGGAATTTCAGCACTTGCTAAGGCTCTGTCAAGTGCATTTTAAAGGTCAACAACACGACTTGTTTCTTTTAGTGCCACTAAGTCCAACATCTCTTCTTTCGCAATTACATCAGAGGAAACATAACGAGCAAATACCACCAGCTGTGGGTTGTCTCATGTGGGTCCTGACTATGTTTTTTACAATTTGATGATGCCATCATCCTTCACAAAATTTTCACAGATACTTGCCAGAGGGGGTTTCTGCACCCTTGCCTCCTCTCTCCCTTGGAGTAGTTCTGCCTTCAACTTCAGCAGTCAGCTCCGTCTCTCCTCTTTGACTTCCATTCCTCCCCTTCTCCCATTCCTGTCTAAGGGAGGAGGGGACCATCCTGCCTGGCAGGCTCAGCTGAGACTTGTTGGGTGAGCGTTTGCAGCGTTTTGCAGCTGGCCTTGCTTTGGCCTACCAGCTCCTGAGATGCCGACCATGCCCCCGTCCGATTCCCTGCTGTTTGAGGGCCACAGCTTAATTTTGATGCAAAAAGGAGATCGACCAACATATTTCCGCAAGCCACACAATAGGTGTGAAAGACCCACATGTGGCTCCCAAGCTGCAGTTTGGCCACCCCTGCTCTATAGCATTATATCCCACTCCCTCCCCTCCCCTCCCCTCCCCAAACCCCACCCACCTCAGACTCCACCCCCAAATCTCCAGGTATTTCCCAATCCATATCTGGCAACCCTAGTTGAAGCCATAGTTTCACCATGTCTCCTCTAAGCTATTGAGCGTAGCTGAATTTAGCACATGACAGATTTAGTAGTATTGTGTATGCTAAAAGCCTCTGGGGAGGGCGGGATAAAAATGTGAATAATAAATAAATATAAATAAATAAAATACTTTTGCAATTTAACCAGACCCTTACAAATTTATCTTTCTCCCTCAGTTGTGCTATGACGGTGTGTGTGTGTGTGTGTAATCAATCCCAAACAGCAATAATTGATAGTGCCATTGTTGAAGCAGAAATGAAGACCTATCCTGTGGGCCACTTTATGTATAAGTATGTTTGCATAATGTCTATAGAAGTCATGTTGGTATATGGACAATTGTCCATGACTGTGTAGTTTAGGATTCCCATATGGAATGATCTGAGTCTGATACTTTTGTTTAGTCATTTAAGTTCTGGAATGACCCTTGTAGCCATATGATAGCTTTGTCATTAGAGAAGAAATAGAATCTGAGGTTTGACTTGCTGATTCTAGGGGATTTGGCTAATAACTGCCATACATTTTGGAGACTTTTTCAAAGGCAGCATCCAGAGACTAGCTCAGGCTTCAGAACATTTAACAAATACTTCGACACCACAATATGCCTTAACCGGGTGTTTTTGTCTTAAAGCATACACATATCTAAAAAGAGAACAATCACCGATTAATGTTGGAAGGAGGGCAGGTGAGGCAGTTGAGCATAGGTGAAGAAAGGTTCAGCGGTGGACTGGGAGTGTTTAATAAGGAATTAAACATAGAAGACAAAACAATTATGGGTAACAACAACTGGCTAAAATGCATATTTCTAGAAAGCTCTAGGAGAATTCAGACATCTGATCTGCATTAAATCTCAATGAAGAAAGGGGAGCTATAAATAAATTATATGGCGATAGTTGTAAAACTTACCTGCTGTGTGTATATATAGAAAGTTATTATGCACTGCATCAGTACTTTGTGAATACTTTCAGCTACCTAGTTCAACAGGTCTTACTGCAGTTTCTAAGAACACTATATAATCCTGCAATTCATCATTGGAGTTAGTTAATGGAGGGGTTGTTGGCTGTTAGCTATGTTTATATCTCTGTGTATCAGAATATGGGGGCACTAAATTCTGGGATTGGATCCAGCCTGTTTTTACACTGTTGAACAAAAGGAGAAAGCTATACTAAGGAATCATGGGAGCAACATGGACAGAGGACATGTGTGTTGGGGGCTGGAGTATGGAAGGGAATTGAGATTTAATGAAAAAGCTGGTTGGATCCCACTCCTTAGGCTGATTCCACATGGAGGTTTTTCTGCATTTCAGAACTGTAGTCATGCATTTTTTTCTGTTTCCACATGGTAGCATTCGCCATTCCTGTTTAAATTGTGAACAGCCCATTTTTTCCAAAAGCTTTCATTCAGAAACAAAAAAAACAAACCAAAACCTTGGGGGGGGGGGGACCCTCATCTTTCCTGGCGTTAAGATGATGGTGGTATTTGGATTATCTTTTTTTATAGGTCTGGAAGGGAAGGAATGCCTTGTAATTAAATAAAATAAATGACCCCTTTCTGTCCATTTTCACAGTGAATCACCATGGTGTCCTTGCTGACACCAACAAAACTGAGATTTTAGGGGAGGGGGGATTAGGATGACACCAACAAAACTGAGATTTGGGGAGGGGGGGGATCAGGACAACATGTTACCTTACAACTATACAAGTGGCAAGTGTTTTTCTTAGCTCTCCTGATTAGCATTTGAAAAGGTCCTGATATGTTCTCTCCTCTTCCATCAAGCAGTAGGAAACCAATTAGTCTTTTCCATGTAGATGACCGCAAAGGGACACTGAGTACTTTCCAATAATTATTATTACCAAAGGATTCAAATATTCTGTTATTCTGCAGCAGCACATGTGTGTGTGTTTTAAGATTATAGTATTATTCTTTTAGTTGATATATTTCTTATTTTAAAAAATAAAATAATATAAAAGGGATACAGGAGAAAAGAAATGGGTTATATAGGGATTATAGAACAGATTAGATTTATTAAAGATTATTATACTTACAAGATATGTTAAGCAAAGAAAGAAATACTTTTCCCTGACATCCCTCCCCTTCATTAGAATCTTTAAGATTTTTCACAATAATTTCATCATTAATACATTTTATATATTATATATTTTATCAATACTACATACTAGCTAGAACTTTTAATATACCAAAGTTAGAAGGAAAATCTGTTATCTATCTCACATTAAAATAAAAAAATAAAAATATTTTATTCAAAATCCACTTCCTTATATAGTTATATTCAAAACATTCTCCTTTCTCTGCATTATACTACATTTATATGCCTTACAGTACATTTATAGAACATTTTAGACTTTTTTTATTCTGAATTTATCTCCTGCTTCCATAATAGACACTCCATCTCCTCAGATTTTGAGATGGATCTAATTCTCATATAAATTGTTAATTTCACCATTACTGCATCATTAACAAGTTTGTTTTCCCATCCATCTATGCTTGGACAGGCATCCGGTTTCCATTTTGTTGCATAAATAATTCTAGCTGCTGTCACAATTTATTTAAATATCTCTTCCAAAACTTTTGGTAATTTGTTAGGCAGTATTCATAACAACATATTCTTAGTTTCCATAGGAAGTTTAAATTTCAATATGAGTTTTGTATTCTTCTTGAGCAGTACTACTCATGCACCATTTTTTTTAAGGTGGGCAGAAAATTATGATGGCATGACACCTGGGGGCAGGGATTCATTCTGTATCTAGTGTGAAAGGAAAATCATGGCTAACTAGGTTAAAAATGGATTAACATCTCAGCTGCAACTGTGATCTAAACAACAGTTGCACTGGCAACATGACCAGGGGTTTTGTTGTTGTTGTTTTTGTTTTGTTTGTGTGTGTGTGTGAAAGAGAGAGAAAGAGAGAAACTTGTGTGGAATGAGTCTTGTTCTTGAGCACATACAGAAATGCCAGGATACATAGGTCTTTCATTTTGACCTAGATGTAACCTAAATTAAATTCTCAGTTTGACTACTAGAAACTAGGATGAATAAATACAGTCCAGTTGCTCTTACGCATGGGTTATTGACCTTGAAATAAGTGTGCATGCATGATTTTTTTTCTGAAGGATCTGTGGAGTAGCCTCTCTTGTCACGATTGGTTTTATGAGTGCTCTGATTATTCTGAGGCTGTTCTAGAATAAACATAAAGGAATTTAAGATCTTGTTAATTTGGCTTTGGGGATTTCCTGCTACTTAGGACTAAGTCGCCATATCTGTACAGTTAATTAACAGTTAGCTGACTTGGAATGTTAATACTTTATGAATGTGTTAAATATTAATACAGGTGATTTAAAATGGATTAAGAGGAATGTGGTCATTGTGTGACTGAAGCATTAATACATATAACAAGAATACCCTCTGTAAAGTGTAAATGTTAGCTAACCTCTAGTTTAAAGATTGCCTTTAGAGAGTTCTTAAACAAGTCAGTAGTTATTTGTATGGTTGAAAATTTGTAGTTATTTGTATGGAGTTGAAAATTTGAGTAGTTTAATTTACTCCACTGCACTCTCCACTCCCCCCATCACTCTTCTCCAAATAAACTTCTCTGAAAGCAGAAATATGGTATGAAAATGCCTGTTGGTAATTTGGTTGTCAGCTCCAATCAAAAGTATGCAGATGAAACTCTGGTGCCTTTAATAACACAACCATGTCCAAACAAAATGTCTGATAGTACCTATGCATGGTGTAAGCTCTCCACAAGCATTAATTGAAGCAGTCATTAAAAAAATTAGCAAGTTCTGAAAGGCTATATGAAACTAAACATCTAAAACCAATAATGTGATTTTTTTTTTTGAGCCTCAGTAAGGTACATGTAGTTCAAAAGGCTGGTCTAGTGTAATATGTATTAGAAGTAGTAAATTAAAAGAGCAATTGTAGTTGTGTGCATGGAAACATCTGTACTATTTGTAAAGAATGTATGTATTTCTTTTGTAGCCACGTCATGAATACTTTAATGTCCCAGTATACTAAATGACTTCATCATGCATACAGAGAGGCGATAGAGCTGACTTACTCATGGCAGAACACTTTCCTCAGCTTGGTGAATCCAATCATCTTGAACAAATTAGTGTATATCACGCTGTTGTTTTTGCTGTTGTATATTCTCTCTTCCTTTCATTTGCCATGTTTGTTTCTTTCCTTCCATATGTCACAATTTGATGTCTTGTCAGCATGTCATAATTTCTATGTTAAAACATCCAGATCTTATCACAAGTATGTGAGACAGCATGTAATATTCAAGCTGAAATAATTTACTGACCTTAACTTTACACTTTAAATACTCATTCCTTGGTACAGTGTTCCATTAAACTGAGTATAAATTCAGTTTTTGTAGGTTCCATGACTTGCCCTAAGATCTTCTAAATGAAATGTCAGTTTACAAAACATACCGTTATATATTGGTCATTATGATAATCACTGAAGGCTGAAAAAATGTTAATCAAATTCATATTATAGAATCTACTTTGAAACACTTTGCCAATTGACCCACCTATTGAATTTTAATTGAAATACTTGGATCCTTGCATTTCTAGAAACTCTAATGTACACATTCCGTAAATACAAAGATCACAGTATTTCATGAACATACAGACCTCCTGTATATGCCAGGGCTGTGTCCTGTTTATTATCATATTGGAGTAGCTCTGCATGCTCATCTCCGGCATATTAACAGTGCTAACCCCCACACTGTAGTTATAAGTCTTTCATAGCTTGTTGAAAAACATAAAAGAGCATCCATAGACCTAAACATGTTGTAAATAAAAAGGAGCATTGCTAGCTTCAAACTCTTGGGCTAAAATGCACAGAGTGCAAACACAGAAAAAATCTTTCGGTTTATATCACTCAAAATTTTGAGACTGACATTTTTCTAAAAGGTGATTAAAAATAGGAGGGGGTTTAGCTAAATCACCCACACAGGGTAGAAAAAACCAGATGTCATATGGTATTGTGCTACTTCTGAAGTATTAACATGACATTTAGGTTACAGTGAAGAAGTTATATTGAATCTGCAGCATTCTGGGTCGTATTAGTAGGAAATCATACAGGAAATTTTCCCATTATAAAGACTGCCTGTCTGCCTCCTTCTGTCTCTCTTTTTTTCTCCCCAAGATGTTAATTGCTTCTATGGCTAAATATGGTAAATGCTGTTTTGCATTATTTTATGCTAGAAGCATTAAAATACTATGCATGGAGTGCTAATGAGGTGTTATGGTCTGTTTATAGCTTTATACAGTTGCATGCTTGTAAATGACTATGCATTAGACTTCATAGCATGTCTGTAATAAAGTATTGCATGCACTGCTCATGTGAATGGCTTTTTTTTCCCCACCTCTCTGCTATGGTATATTTGCTGTTTGTGCACTTTGTCTTCCGATAATTCTGATCTGCAAACCTACAACATGTGAAACACTTTCTAAAATGATTAAATTCAACAGCGTTATTCAAAACAATCTTAGATATGATTCTCATTTTCAAACATCTACTCAAATATGTGAACTTACCTATATATGTAAATATGGCAACTTTACAATATAATATGTTGTCAAAGGCTTTCAGGGCCGGCGTTCATTAGTTGTAGATTTTCCAGGCTGTATGGCCATAGTTTTGGCATTGTGGTACCTGATGTTTCGCTAGCAGCTGTGACTGGCATCCTCAGAGGTATAACACAGAAAGATTGAGTACTCTCTGTGTCAATGTGAGAAGAAAAATGGTAGGCAGGTAATTTATATCTACTCAGAAAGGTGGGGTAGGGCTGAGTCATTATCTTGTAAGAGTTTCCCTGGCTGTGACATGCTAATCTTATCTGTAGTGCTGTTGTAAGATGTAGAGCATTTTGTGTTTTTCAGGACAGGAAACCATGCCCTATTTATTTTTAAACTCTCTTCTTTCCTGTTGAAATTGTGTTTATGTTTATGATTTTCAATGGCTTCCCTGTGTAATCTGACATGGTAATTGAATGTGTTGTCCAGCCTTTCAGTGTCTTGGAATAAGATACTGTGTCCTGTTTGAGTTAGCCTATCTTCAGCCACTGCTGATTTTTCAGGTTGACCAAGTCTGCAGTGTCTTTCATGCTCTTTCATGTGGACAGGTTTACATTGGGACCACACAGAGTAGTATCTAGACAAGAATAAAAGAACAAGCTGCTGGCGAAACGTCAGGTACTACAATGCCAAGACCACAGCCATACAGCCCGGAAAATCTATAACAATTTATAATATAACTTTCTCAGATATTTTTGCTGCTGCTGCTAACTGAGAATATATACCCAACAGTACACTGGTTTTAGAGTTTGAAGCAGAAATCAACTTTTACATTTTTGTAAGGTATTAGAAAATTAGAAAATGCTGCGGTGGCTCAAGTGGTTAAGACGCTGAACTGCAGGCTGTGGAAGGTCAGTAGTTCAACAGTTCGAGACCCAGAGTGCCACACGACGGAGTGAGCTCCCGTCTCTAGTTCCAGCTCCTGCCAACCTAGCAGTTCGAAAACAAGAAACTGCAAGTAGATAAATAGGTACTGCTTCGGTGGGAAGGTAACAGCGTTCCATGCGCCTTGGTGTTTAGTCATGCCGGCCACATGACCACAGAAACGTCTTCGGACAGCGCTGGCTCTTCGGCTTTGAAACGGAGATGAGCACTGCAACCCTAGTGTCGGATTCGACTTGCTTTCGAGCCTTTACCTTTATAAAATGTTTGTTACTGCTTGCAACACAAAGTTAGTTTCTCCTAGGACCTGTTGAGGACAATCCAGAAGAACTCTAAGCCCTAATAGATCTTGTGAATGAATCCACTTTCCGTGAAATGTTCCAGGCAGCAGCTCTTCCTTGATCAGTTCATTAGTGGGGGAGGAGAGAAAGGGTTTCTTTACATAGTTCGGCCAGTAGCAGTCCACCTTTCCCTGAGCCAGTCCATTTGTGAGAACTGTAGTCTACCACATGAATAGGAAGGAAAGGAGCCCTTCTTCCACTGAATCTACTTGTTAATAAAGAACATGATGTAACACTTCTTCATATTCTTTGGTTTTCAGTTCCCTACAGCAATTTGTCTGTTGTGGCTTAAATCAGGTGGTAGGTTCCCAGTCATACTGATAACTGTAAGCAACATTTGCATTAATCTGGAGATTCTAGGAGAACCTGGGTCCTCTTACACATGTGGAACTATTTTGCATAGGTCAGAATGCTTCCTTCCCTTTTCTATAACTTTTTAGAAGGATGACTTATCAGTATGTAATCATGTAATAAAGGTAGGTATCTTAGCCCTGAGCCCCTGACAGTTGCCTGAGCTTGCCTTCAGGTGATGAACCTGAAATTGATTTAATTAATCATCTTTAATCCAATAGTTCTGTATTAAAGTTAGCTCACAATTTATCTTTGAAATCCATGAGTTCATTTGTTACAGAATACATTTTTAATGTTCTTGCACATTTTAATACTGCATTTTCTCAGAAGTGGTTGCAAACTGTTAACTTCATTTTTTTGTTTGTTTTTGGTCCATGCCTTATTTAGGATGCTAAAGTAAGTGTTCACTTTGTGGTAATACAGAAATTGCTGTGCTTTTAATTTAACATTAAAAATAGACATGATAGTTTTCTATTGACTCAGGAATTAGGAGCATAATTTTGTTCCTTCAACTGCTGCTTAACATTTCAAGATCAGTTCAAGCATATTAAAAGCCACGTTAAATATTTAAAAAAAAACCCTCAAAATAATTTTGCAGCATTGAAACACCTGATCCAAAATGACTTTATCAATGGCAGTGTTCTAGATCATTTCTCATCACTTCCTCATAAAATATCTGTTGTCTTTGGGTTGGTTGTCTCTTGATTGGATTGTTTTTTGTAAACTTTGCTAACTTAGGTTCCCCCCCCCCCCCTTTTTGGTGGTATCCTACTGCTCAGTGTAGCTTTCTTTTGGAGGAAGAGTCACTTCCACCTGACAAAGAATCCTTGGGACAAGTCCACACCTAGCTGAGCAGAGTGGTAGAATTTAACAGACTGTATCTAACAAGCTCCATTGTTACTTCATTATTTTAAGTGTAGCTGTCAAACTTTACAGAAGTGTATTGAAATATTTTTGGCAATAGAAGTAATTATCTGCTGAATTGTCTCCTAAAGGCGGAGTCAAGCCTTCAAAGACAAATTGTTACAAAAACATAACTATTAAAGTGTAAGATGTTCTGTATCTCTGGTGAATTTTCACACGACATAGCCTTCATATGGAATTTAGCTTTCATATGGAATTTAACCCATATTGACTCAGCATGTGTGCTTTTACCAGAACACGAGATCTGTTCATTCTCTAATTTATCTTTCACAGGAAGCGGAGACCCCTCGTAGTGTACTTGAAGAAATTGGACTGACATAAGCTGCTGCCTTTGCTGATGTCTTGTGTGATGTTTCACATAACTGTAAATGTTCACTGCCTCCATTTAATGTTAGCTAGTGGTGTTATGATGCTATTTGTCAGTATTACTGTTCTGCTAAGCTACTTCATTCAGGCCTACAAGAAAAATTCTGTTTACTGTAAAATAAAAAAGGGAGAAAACATTTTTAAAACCTTTTGAAAAGAATAAAAGGGATTTTACAGTAATTTTAAAGCACAGTATTTAAGACCATTGATAAGTCTTAGATGGCAAAGTTATTTATAAAATCAAATTGCCATCACACAATGTATGTAAACCTGTGTGGTATGCAGTATGCCATATATTGAAAAGAAACAACTGTGTAAGGCAACAAGTGAAATGCTTCAATGTAGAACTTGGCTTTGTGCAACCAAAGACTTTTTCTATAAAGTCAGCATTTGTTAAAACTCAGTTTAGGTCATTGCTGAAGATTGGAGGGAAACAACCATGTATGGCCGCCTACTATACCAAAGAATCCTATAAAAGTCTGCAAGTTAAACTGTTGTGAACTGTTACAGTAGCTTCATTTTAGCAACAGAGTTGTAAAAAATTTAATCAGAATGAAAGTATATAGTATTAAAAAATTCAACCTCAAAAATTAGTTCATTTACTAAAAAAAGGGAACACAGGCTGTGTGGCATTTCCTTTTGGGGGGGGAAACTTTTTTTTTTGTTTAGACAGTATAGTTTGATATCACAATCTATTCAAAAGCATAATGCAGTATTAATGCAAAAATCATCTGGAAATTGTTGATATAAACTGAAAAGGTAAATAAGGGAAATGTAAATGTGAGAATGGATTTCCTCTGTCCTTAGAAACAAAACTTTCTGTCTACATTTACCAATATCATGATTGTTATACTTTACACCAGAGCAACTACTTGGATAATTTGACAATCCTTATTTTTAATTATTGTGATCTTTAACTCCACCTCACACGTTACATTTAGTAGGAAAGTGAACTATGCTAGGGAAGCAAACTTTACACTGGAAAAGCTAGTCCTGTGTACTTTTAATTGGATGCAAGTCTCATTGAACAAAATGAGACTTGTTTCTCAGTAATCATGCACAGGATTGGGCTGCACAGATGTCAGAAAGCCATACTGTTGTTTACTGTAATTTATATTTTGCTGTGTGTCTTTTGTTCAATTCATAAAAGGGAGACCTCAGTACAGACTGCCTGTTCCCAAAAGCACTTCCTATGTGTTTGTGTATTTGTGCTTTTATAACCCTCTTAAACATGCACCCTTCAATTGACACATGACTACTAAATTAATCCCTTGTGGCTCTGTTTGCTGTGATCAGTGTATTCTAAAGCATCCAAATGCTTTACTGTAAAACAGTGCCATAAACGTAAAAGAGTTTCTTCATGACTGATACTGACCACAACAATGGAAGTCTTGGGACAATGTTTGTATAAGGGACAGAAAAGCCCAGTTCTACATTTCAGTAATGGAAAGCCAGGAAAAACTGATTTTGAGTAACATTAGAATAGCCCTCTGTGACGCTGAAATTACTGAACACTTCAGAATGTCAACCTGAACATAATTTCATATGTATTCAAAACATGTTTTAAGGTTTACACGTTGCCTTGTACGTGCTTGGTTGGAAAAGCTTTGTTGTGATTGTGACAAACTATGTGAACACTGTCTTAGTATCACATCAGTTTAGTTGTAATAAATGTTCATTTTTATTCCATTGTTTTGTCTGTCTGTTCAAAGCTTAATTAAGGAAGCATTTATTTTTATGATAGGAATCTAATCTTGTCCGTGGACAGATAAATATGATGCAGTAAAGGCTTAACTGTATAGATCATGCTGCAGAACCAATTTTTTAAAAAGGCAATACAAATTTTCATTCCAAAGGTCTATCAATGCTGTGGAACCTGTTAAACTATCTCTTATGTAGTTGAACTCTTAGACCATGAGCAATTTTCTTTAAAAAGAGCTCATTTTATGGCAAGGTTAGAATACAAAGTATACTACAACTTTCTCATTTTTTGAGGATTTGAAAATTGTATGATCTTGTGTGTAATGCAATGCAAATATCAACTGAGGTGTCAGAAATTATCCTCTCTGTTCCACTTGGATTTACCTAAACTGCTGGAGAAAAACAAGTATAGTAAGATTCATGTGATACTACCTTGCTCGGTTAAATCTAACCTTTGAGAGGTTCTTATTCTGGTTCTTTCTGATTTTAGGAGAATAAGCAACTATCATTGAAAATATGTAGGCAGTCTGTCAGAATACTGTCTTGGATACTAAAAATTGTGTGAATACTGGTTTTAAGATTTTCAGTTTTATACCCTTTTAGAAGGTAGCTTTTGTGCTTATAACATTCAGTACCAAGGATACAAAAAATTGTGCAACCTGTATAAATTCTATAATTCTTATCATTAGTGTAATTTATCCTTGGGGTAGGCAGTGTGGGGCATTGAAGCATCTCTTCCTCCACCCCGTTACTCCGAAAGTCACTTCAGCTTCTCTGGCTTCAAACTTCACCAGATGCTGCTTCTGTACTTTTTGAGTAAAATGTTGTTGTGAGATGATTCCACTGTGTGTTCTTAAACAAGAAAACATGGGTTTTTAGAGAAGCTGGATTGTATGCTCTGGAATCGTGCCATATACTCAGCCCTGAAGGAGTAAATGTTAGGTAGTATAAATTTCATGTTTCTTGGTTGCAGCCTTTCTTCAGGTTGAACTTACATTTCCAGCAGAATGTAATGTTGCCTGCTTTTGGTTTGATCATATCCAAATTTGCTTTTGAACTGATTTAAAACAACAACAACAACACGGTAAAGAGCCGTTTTGGATAAAGAGATTTCTGATGGCTGAAGGCAGCAGCAATACTACTGATGGGTATATAGGATGTTCAGACATGGCAGGTGACCTCACTTGAAGCTGGTTCCAACCAGTTTATGATTGTCTTGCCTTTCTAGACAGCTGCAGGATGCATTAGGCTACATGTGGCTCCACCTGAGGGGAAATGGTAGCAATGACAGCTTCTGTTTCCCTGAAAAAGTAGTACAACATACTGGCCCACCTCACAGTCTGAGTGCACTGAGTGACAGCAGCACTTGGCAGACAAAGCACTAAGCTTTGGTATAGACTTACTAGTATTTATTGGCAGTGGCTGATATTGTTCCATAACTAAGAACAGTCCTAGAGCTGCACTCCAGCACCAATACACCAGTTTTGGGGGTAGAGTGAGGGAGTTGCCATGCTGAACAACAAGGTCTGGTATTCAGCTACTTGGTACATATGCCAGAGGTTAGCCACCATATTATTAATAGAAAGAGCTGTTCCAGTCATTCATAGCCTCTGCAACTAAGGAGACTGTGTGCATTCACAGTTCAAACTTGCTAAAATCCTGCAAGAAAACCATGCTTATTCAAGCTGGTACACCTGAGAACATGCTTTTATGTAGCTGCTGGAGTTGTGATTCTAAATTTGAAGACATGTCTGTTAAAGTTGGTGATCTCCAGGAAGAACCTACCAACTACTTCTGTAAGAATTACAGTAAAAAGGAAGAGCTACTAAAGACAACTAGAAGTGCAGTCATCAACCAAGGAATTTTTATTTACAATAGAGGATTGCAACTTGCAGAAATTCCTCACAGGACAGGGCACATATTACTATCATGGATATTTCCAAATGTCTGAACACATTCTAGAGCATGGATTGGTCTTGAAAGGTAAGTAGGAACCCTTCCTATTAAATTATTTCTAGAAATAAGGAGAGGGGAAAATTATGCATACTTGAATGTTGAAAAAACATCCATTAGTCACATTTCTACTAAAGTGCACTAAAATAAGGATGCACCTTCCTACTGCAGAAGCACTTGAGACTGTATCGCTTAGGTATAAAGTGATCATACAAGTGTTTTTGCAATGTGAGTTCTGAGGTACAAACAAAAGCAGTAGTTCTGAGGTACAAACAAAAGCAGTAATTACTATTATGAACCACAAAGGTGTGCATGTCACTGAGGAAACCTTTAAAGGTTAAGTGTTGCAGCTGCTTCCTTCTACTTACAGGACTGAAACTGCCTACTGTGACACTTGAAAGACCATGGCTTTTCAAATAAACTAAGGAACAGATACGTACATGAAACTTTTGTTTTTATTTAGACCAGGTAAAAATCGCATCCAAAGACTGGAGAAGGAAAGATGAGGAAGAATTTCTTCCCCGTCTCATCCAGCTGTTGCTGTTCTTTACTTCCACTTGGTATAACATGTACATACTCAGAAATCCACTGAGGACAAGCTGCTTGTGCAGCTTCCAAGGAAAGTATACTTCCTCTTTCCAGTGAAGGAAGAAATAAGCTGAAGAAAGGTTAAGGGCAGCACATGAAATGAAAGCTGCAAACAGGGAAATCAAGGGAGTTCTGGGCAGTCATCAAGCCTCCTCCAGTTGCCTGACCCTACCTTGAGACCATCAAAAGACAGGAAACTGATGTCATTGAAAGCTCCCCCCCCCCCAAGTTCTATTACATTTTGGTTTTGTTCACTTGAGTGACAATGCAGCTGTACTCTACCACAGTTAAATTTTGAACTGCCTTTTAGATCATAGCATGTTCTTGCACAGATCAGCAAAGGGACCAGTTGTATTAGTTGTATTTACCACAATGCTTTCACATGCAGGATTTACTCAGTGGCATAAGTGAAAATATTATCTGTTCAAGAAACAAATCACACAATCTGTTACATCATAGACCTCTAAAGGAAAGGTGTGGAGCTTCAGAGCAATTGTAGAACATTGAGTGCACTAGAATCACTCAAGAGTCTAAGCAACACCAAGCTTTCATGCCAGAATAACTTGTAACTAGGCAGATAAGCTCTGCAGACACAGATGTATTCTCACATTATCCTAAGTTGGAACAAAGCAGTACAGCATACGATGTCTAGTATGCAATAGCTCAGGTAGCATTCGAATTTATTGGCCAGAAACACCTTGGAAAAGTCATTCTTCAGCAGTAATTCAACTATTTCTTCCTCTGCTACTGGACCTTTTCCTGCCTCTACTCCTTGACCGAGAGGAACTTCTGCTACGACTACGTGTCCAACTCCTGTTGCGACTCCGGTGTCTCTTCTTACTGCGTGACTGTCTTCTTCCATGACTCCCTGAGGTCTCAGGAAGGTGCCTTTTCTTATGCTTATGACTCTTTTTCCTTTCTGACTCTCCATTTCTTTTGTAGGCATGATCTGAACTTGGACTGTTTCTTCTCCTAGACCTGTTATAATATTCTTCATGGTAGCCTGATCTATTTCTCCTTTCAGAGTTTTTACCAGTATGTTTGGTCCATTCAGGGGAAATATGAATATCTCTGTTGGCCTCCCAGAACTCATTGTTTGGATTTCTGAATACATGAAGAAAATTGCAGTGTTTCCCTCTTGGGCACTTCTGTCTTTCAAATAAGCCTGAAACAGATTTTTAAGTAGTTATTAAAATTATATTTTAAAAGCAAATCAAAGTGGTAAATATTGGTTTCTAATGGAGATAAAATTGAGGTGGAATTCCAGTGGAAGTGGCATTATTGAATGACCATGAGAATAGACTGTTGAACATTATGGGTTGCATTTATTATTTTATTTATTTAATTGCATTTTTGGATCTCCTAATCCCCACAGTTGTGGGGATCTAGGTGATGTACAGATTTAAAACAATAAAACCATAATCAAAACATAACTCATTAATTAAAATTAAGTGGCAAAATTTGTGGTCCCCTTCTGTTTCTGGCCTGTGGTTGCTTTATGGGCGGCCGGGGGGGCGGGGGAGTAGACCCTTCAAGGGATAGGGATCCATCCAGGAAGGGTGCCAGCCATGATGTAAGCCGTCGCTGTCCTCAACCAAATGCCTGGCAGAATACCTCCTCCTTACAGGCCCTGTGGAACTGCATAAGATCCCACAGGGCCCTGATGTTGTTCCACCAGGTCAGAGCCAGGGCCGAAACGGTTATGAAAATATTCTGAATTTACTTTAAAGTGCCACTGTACATGTAATACAGTAATGTGGAAGACATACTCAAAAGACATATCAATTTAAAGTGACATACCACAAATAGCTGTTTTCCACCTGGTTACTGGACAAAATTCACACTGAAGCTGCCGCCCAGCATACCATCGGCCATTGAATAAAGCAAGGGCTTCCTGACATTCTTGTTCCCTTTAAAATAAATTTGAGATGTTAGAACCAACCACAAAACAAGTAAAATTCAAACAAGGCATGACACACCAGAAGTAGTCAGCTATGTTGAGAAAGCCTGGCTCATTTAGAAAATGCTACATGTTTTATGTGTCCTCAGGTTCACCAGCTGCTAAGTTTTATTGTTCATCTTTAATACTCACGATTGGTACTGAACATACACATTTCCCCGGAGGTGCGGTTCGAAGTTGCAGCTGACCTACATCGAAAGTTAAATAAGAGATTAATGTTATATGTTTGAACAAGATTCTACTAAAGTTATTAACTCTAGATGTCATGATGGTATTCTGGTTTGAGCTTGGGAACACAGTTGATTTGTATCCTTACTGGACTGCCTTATGTAGTTGATACTTTCACTAGCTGTAACACATGTCAGTCTGTCCAGGCAGGGGACCTCTGAGGAAGCAGCTGCAGAGGCTCTCTGCCATCAGAATAAATCTGAATAAATATAAATTCTAATTGTCTGAGACCTGTACATATAGTCTGCCATGGCAGCATGAAAGCAGTGCACATGAACACTCAAGCCCACAGCAGTTGGGGGTGAAGGGGTCTTGGGAGACTAGGGTTGCCTCTGATTTTCTGCTATTTCTCCACAAGACTTTGTGTGGGGAGATACTATCCTGCTTAGGAGACTGTCACCAATTCACAGGAATTTATGAATTTTCATAAGTGAATAGAAGAAAATAACTGAATTTGGACTGTCTTTGATGAAGCAAAATGTGTCTGTATATTAATACCTTGAACTGAATAACTTTTCCCACATTCTTGAATTCCGGAAGCACGTCATCATAGAAGTCTAAGAACTGCTGGTAGATTTCTTCCTCGCTGTACTCCAGACTTGCATCTGTGTCATAGTCATCTCTTTTACACTGTTCCATCCCAAAAGTAACAAACATACCCCTGATAAGGAGAGTCTGGCTGGAGTTTGGATAGTTATGCTTCCGAGAGCATCTTAGAAAAAAGAAAAAAACACACCTACAAATGCTGCAAACATGTGCAATTATGTAGCCTTTACTGCACAATGTTTTGAATGCAGACAATTAAGAATACGTTAGTTCAACAGTGACTTGATAGTAAGCCAAGCCAACGTTTATGCTTTCCCATCAATCTCCTCATCTCTCCTGATTTCTATGACATGCACAGAAGTGTCATTCAAACCAGGGGTAATCATTTGGTACTGACAGAAGCTTTCCTATGTGTTATTTGCAGTAATTTCTGCACTTCTTTAAACCTGTGTACCTGCAAGTTAAAATGCCATACAAGCAAGTTAATTAGATTTGTTCATTTACAGAACTAATGGGAAAAGTATTTCAACTGATTAACTGCAACTCTGAAAATGGCTTTTCGTGCCTCTAAATGAAACACAATCAAAGGCTCAAATATCACTTAGTAATTACCTGTCTCCAAATCGGCAAGCTCCTGTTTTAATATAGAACGGGCAATTGGCTCGATCTTTCTCCGTTCCTACATTTTCTGGAGGTTCTGGGTTGTGCCATGTAGTTCCATTTTCTAGCTGTTTTAGAGAACATATTTTATCTATTAAAGTTAACATCTATTTTAAAAAGATCAAATTCATTTTGCATTATGCTTAGTTCTATAAATTCTTCTTTAAATCAACACCAACAGATCTTAAATGCAGCTTTTTAGAAGTTCTGAAAAATGTTACCAAGATGGCCACATTTTTGCATTGTGAATGGATACCCAATTTGTATTTCCTAGGGTCAACTGTAAAAGTTAACTAAAATCCAGAAATCAGTAATCTCAGGGCAATCCCATTCAGTGGCAATTCAGTGTGTTATGACAACCAAGACTCATGGAGAGCTTTTACAGAGGAAATAAATGTACTGTATATTGAATTTCAAGTCTGCGTGCAATGAATTCAGGAGATAAAAACACTTTGCTTTTCAAAACCAATATTTCTATGACATAAAGTTGTAATATTTCAATAGTGAAATTATTGTGGTGGTGAGAAATGAGCACAATTAAGCTTATTTTAATGGGAATACATTTCAGTCTGAAATGTTTTTTATGTTCAAAGGTTTAAGGAAGTGTAGCACTTAACATGTTAAGTATGGAAATCTAGGTAAACAAGCAAAAAATCTCAAAAGTAAAGGCCTTCAATAACCAACATTGTTCTCTCTTTTGACAACTTTTCCCTCAATGTAAATGTATATCATCTGTCACAGAACGCTGCTTTTGCACACTTTTTTGGATCAGGTTCAAATGGGTCAAATCCTCCTTTTTACTATATACTGGTAGCATTTAATTTTTCTTGTTCACTTTCCATTCCACCAAATCCTGTTTTTCAACCATTTCAGCAAATGCATGTTATTGTTATGGGATATACCGCATGATGTAAAGCAGATAGCAGAAAGAGAGGCTGGCTCAAGACAGCTATTCTCTGCATCACCATTTTATGTTAAAAGACTTCCGAACATACCTGACTTTCAGCTTGGTCCAACATCTTCTGCACAGCCTCCTATAAATGGTGCAAACACAGGACTAGTGAAAACTTTGAATGCAGACATCCCATCTGGTTTCTTTCGTTAAGAACCTAATACGTAGCATTAAAGATTGCATATTCTAAGTGTTTTAAAAGTTTGGTTTAGTTTTGTTAAACACAAGAAAGAAAAGAAAGCTTACATGCAATTAAGACATTCAGCACAAAAGTATACATGACTTGAAACATATTTAAAACACTTTTCCCAAGTATTGTTTCTAACTTCTTTCCCTAACAGCCGATATAGAAAAAAATAAGTTTAGAAATTAAATGGAAGCAAAGGCAATAATTTGTTATGCTCTGCTACCATCTTCAGTAAGTACAAGTTAAAAGAATCACTGCAGACTAATCCTGCTAGCGACATATGGGATATATTCTATGGCACATGGATACATCTTTGAAAAACCAACTGCCCTTGCTTCTTAAAAATCCTCCCTATTAAAATTCTCTGGCAAAATTCACCTTCCAGTACTTATCATGGGATTTCCTCCTGCAGGGTTTGCTGCCACAGCCTCGGGTATGGAGGAACATGCCTGGAACATCACTTTAGAAACAGGATATAGTTGCTCAGGGATATCCAAAGGGCCAGGCAAGCCCAGCTCCATCTGCTGCATCAATGTGGTGCAATTTTTGATGAGTGGAACACAGTCACTACTGTGGCTGCATAAGGGAGCTTCTAATTGCAGTAGGTATTCTAGCTAGGTGCCAATGTATGGATCCCAAGAGTGCTATGCAACATGGTCTTTTGTCCAGGAGGGTAAAGGCAGTTTTGTGGTTCATGCCCATCCCTAGTAAAGGTATTCAAATGCTTTTTAAACAGCTACTGGCTTGAAAGCAGCTCTTGAGATGTAGTATTAGGACACTCACAGTGCAATCCTAAATACAGTTATTATCCTAAGTACACTGAATTCAACTGTTGAACACTTAGCCATGATAATTTCTCTTGTAGTCCTCTGTGCTTGTATTGAGCACATTTTAGCTTGCACCAACTGCCGGTAGAAAGTCCCACCCCCAACTTTAGATGTGGCCCTAGATAGGAATAGCAGTTCTTAGAACAACATAATGTGAACCGCCCAGAGACCCCTTCGGGGGTTAGGGCGGTATAGTAAATCTAAGGTTAAATAAAATAAAAATAAATATTCCCCCTTGATTGTATTTGCTTTTCTCCCCCACCCTCCTAAAAAGGCCTTTTAAAAGCCCTTCATTTAGATTTTGTTAAGTCAGCCACATCACCCCAAACCAAAAGCAATCAACAGAGACCCTGTAAGACAGCAATATCTAACCATACATTGATTAAAAGCGGGATGTTCAAACACTCCACATAGATTTTCACCTCATGGAACAAGGAATAAAACCCCATTCAATATTTACTTAAGTATACACACCTGTCATATCCCTTTCCAATCAGGGTTACTGGCTTTTTAAAGTAGTAACAGAAACTGATAACTGACCACAACTTAGTTTTTCTTTTTGATAAGTGAGAAATAACAATCCCCTAGTTTCAACAAATCCTGGAAAGGAGTACTGTCTTGGTGGTATACTGCTCAACTTTATGCTTATTCAACTTTGATACAGATTTGGACAGGTTAACTTAAAAGATAAGGGAAAGGGGAAGATATCCAACCCCCCAAACTGTATAGGGCCAGATTAGTAAGATCACCTGTTCTCTAAGTAAACAAAGAATTAAGGCAGAAATTGCTGAGCATAATTAAATACTACTTTCTAATATGTTCGTTCCCATACGCAACAAGCTACATAAAAAGATACGTCTTGATGAATGAGTCTGGTAAAGATGAGCTGTAACATCTTTGAGTAGAAAAGTGGTTAAGGAATTGCCGCAATATAATTCCAAATTAAAATGAAGATCTTAAAAATTATTATACTACATTTGTTACTGTTCCTTAGAAGCTGACACTATCATAAAACCACACTTAACAAAAGCATACTTAGTGTGTGCTCTGAGACCCCCAGCAAGAATTCCACCTGTGGTGACAAGTAGCGGACATTGGGCCACCAGTTGCATTGACTCTGCCATCCTGCCAGGTATCCTGTAGTTACCTGAGTAATTAACACATGGAATTCACTGCCACAGGAGGTGATGGTGGCTACAAGCATGGACGGCTTCAAGAGGGAATTGGATAAACATATGGAGCAGAGGTTCATCAGTGGCTATTAGCCACAAGGTATAGATAGGAACTCTCAGTCTGGGGCAAGTGATGCTCTGTATTCTTGGTGCTGGGAGGGGAGCAACAGTGTGTGTGGGGGCTTCTAGTGTCCTGGCCCCAATGCTAGACCTGATGGCACCTGATATTTTTGGCCACTGTGTGACAGATTGTTGGACTGGATGGGCCACTGGCCTGATCCAACATTGGCTTCTCTAATGTTCTTATGAGTGTGCAAAAATGACAGACTGCCCACAGCTACTCAGTCTGTGCCCCCCCTTGCAGAGGAAAATACAGCACCAGCTAGGAGGAGGCAGCTGCCAAAGGTCAATTCTAATCATTTTCTGGGGAGATTATTTCTCTGCCCAGTTCCTGTTCCTTTTGAAAAATGGAATATAGTAAACTGCCTATGGCTTTAAGGATAAGGCAGGATATAACCCCCCCCCCCCAAAAAAATAGCAACAATAATTACAACAGAACTATATAACCCTGATAAGCAGTTATGGAATGCTGTACTCTGTAAACCTGAAACAACATTTACTGTATTTAGCATGAGGATTAAATCTAGAATACGTGCTCCAAAATCAAAGTTATATCCACCCCATTTAGCCTTCATAATGAAGTAAACCAATATAGAGTCCCGCACTTTTCTAGGAATTCTACCCTGGTTACTGTGAGAGGATATGAACTGTGTTTATCCTCCTAGAGCAGGAATCACCTCTCTATCTTTCTTCACTTGCTGTTTCCGCTCCTCCTCCTCCTGTTCTTTCCTTTGCTGCTCTTCCCATTCTTCTTTTATTTTTCGCTTAAAAAAAGAAGAAACAAAACTATTCAGTCATCTTAAAAAGAAGATTTAAAAAAAGAATTATGAAAAACACTATTACATTAAATTAGGCTGTCAAGTAATTAAACAATTAGTAATTTGTCTTTTAACAGATTAGTCAACTGAACATCAAATTAGTTTCCCTTCTACCAAAGCATCAGTCCAGGTGCACCTTTTGGGCTATTAAAGGAACTACAACAGATTTGACTTGGTAAGTGTCTACTCACTACCAATATGCAAAGACTATCGGTAACAGCTTCTTTTTCATTCCCTAATACAGTAACAATATCAGGCCCAAACCTGACATTTTATCAAAAGCCTTTAACTAGCACCCTTACTGAATAAAATTTGCCCACAGCAATCAATGAAAGCTTAGCCAGTCTACAGGTTGAACTGATTAGCACAATCGCTACAGTTTAGTGCTGCAGAAGCATTCAAAAGTAGACAAGGAATGAGTGAGATAATTATTTTCTACATTCAGAATCTCAGCCCCAAAGGCTTGTCACAATTGTGTCAAAGAGTATACTGCACCTCTTCTTCTTCCTGACGTTTTCTCACTGCCTCTTCTTTTTCCTTCTTGATCCTAAAAGCTTCCTGGGCCTTTTCTTCTCTTAGCAACCATTCTTCATGCAGTCTTTGCCTGCAAATATAATTAGTTCTTAGCTACCATTAAACAATAAGAGCTACTAGATTTGTGTGTCCTAACATTTGCTGTCAATAGTGGGGGGGGGGGGCAATTTTTATCAGTTCCCTCCTCCCACTGCACACCACCCTTATAGTGTTTCAGAGGCTTCACTGAACCCAGGGGCAGGCTACAGAGGGAGAAGGAAGTCAAAAAGTTTCTTTTCTAGTTAAATTTGGCTTTTTTCAAAGAAAACAGTTTGCATAGGGAAATACAGACATAAATAAATTAATGTAAATTTTACGGCAAATTTCTCAAAATGGGGAGGTAAGGCTGCAATTTCTCATATACTAACTTGAAAACTTCATTAAAGTCGGCAAGTCATACTTCAGAGTAAATACCTAGGATTTTTTAAAATTTATGAAAATACTTCTATCCCTCCTTTCTCAAAAATTACTCAAGGTGCCTTACAATAGGTACACCAGCAGGTTTATCAATAATATAAAATCTCACACATATTAAACATAGGTCAATCTAAAAACATTTTCAATGACCACCGATCAATCAATTGAAAATTTCACAGTAGAAACAACCAAGTCAACCACAAAACTTGACTTTTAACAGAAAGCCATCTGAGTGAGAATGGCTTTGCAAGTCCTCCCAAACCCCCAACAAAGCCAGGGTCCTCCTGACCCTGCATACGGCCTTTCCATTAAATCAGTACTATCCCAAAATCGCAGGCAGAGAAGAACACTCCCCTCTACCAAAGGGCACAGTCAGTCAACTGATCGGAGAGATCAAGCTGCAAATTATATTTCTGGCTCTTTTATTCACCTTTCCGCTTCAAGCAGTTCTTCTTCTTCATCCAGCTCTTCCTCTTCAGACACCTGTGCATTTTTCTCTGCTGCTTCTGACCAGAGGATGATATTTTTAGATTTAAAATCATGAGGCTCACTATATTCTATAAGTCTGACAATTGCAGACCATCACTGCCATACAATAGAGACTATTACAGTATTCCAAAGATGCAGACAAAATAAAATTACTTTCTCATATAATCTACCTGTGCAATCATGCTATGTATGAAACATTAACATGCCAGCACATCACTAGCCTCAGTTACGAATCTCTAGCTTGCTAAGGCTGCACACATAAACGCTGAGGGCCCGGAAAGTATGTTCTTCCATCCTGTTGGTATTGCAATTAATTTAAATCAAGCTGAACATTCTTTTATTTTTTTATTTTATTTTGGTATTTTTTGTGTGAGCCTGGAGGTCATGGTGACTTCTGGTGATCCCCTAGTGGGGCTAGGACATTTCAGAGAAGTGGCGATATTACCTGCCTCTGCATCCCAGCCCTGGTATTTCTTGGAGATTGCCCTTCCAAGTACTTGCCAGGGCCAACGCTGATTAGTGTCCGAAATCTGACGAGATCGAGCTCGCCTGGACTATCCAGGTCAGGGCTCAAGTGGAATATTTGCAAGATTAGTTGAGGTGGGTAGATATGTTGGTCTGAAGCAGCAGAACAAAGTTTGATACCAGTGACACCTTTAAGACAAGCAAAGTTTTATTCACGAAAGCTTATATCTTGAATAAAACTTTGTTGGCCTTAAAGGTGCCACTGGACTCAAACTTTATTCTCAAGATTATGAACTCTTGAATTTCATTTGTCAGACCATGATCAAATTAAAAACACAGCAGCCTTCTTGCCCACCAATAAAATGTGCTGTTGATGCAACCTAAGCTTGCAAGGTGCATCTGAGGACTTACCCAAACTCATTACATAAAGCAGAGTTATAGCAGAGTTTCATTTTCATTATAATGGATTCTACCCCAGTTTACCACTCCTTGGAGCTTTCTTCCAGCCCAAGGAGCCTTCCTCCAACTTAAAAGGCTCTTCCTCAAATGGAGAAGTACTCCAAGGACTCTTCCTTCATCCTAAGGCAACTTCCTCCAATTTAAGTGGATCTAACAGAGCAGGAAGAGCCACTTAAATCGGAAGGCTTCTCAGGCTGGAGGAAGCTCTGTGGACAATGGCTGGATCCACCCCATAGGGCTGCCAAGCCGCGGCAGGGGATCCGCACGTCTTCATAGGATCCCTGCCACGGGGGACAGTGATACGCGTTGCACCGCCGTCACCAGGATGTGACGCTATGCGTCGCTCTGGCAACGGGGCTGTTTGGAGTCCCGTTGCCAGAGCGACACGTAGCATCACATCCTGGCGACGGCGGTGCAACGCGTATCGCTGTCCCCCGCGGCAGGGATCTTGTGAAGACGTGCGGATCCCCCGCCGCGGCTTGGCAGCCCTACCACCCCATTAACAACAATGATTGGATCCAAGTGCAGTAATCTTTCATGAATGGTCTACTGATTGGCTCCAAAGATCTGAATGGAAAAGCATAGTTGGATTCAACCCACAGTCATATCAGATTATTCAAGATTTATATCATAATCCCAAAATTTATTATAAAAATACAGAACAGCAGGAACCAACAAATCAATTCACAAGCTCATGAAAGCAACTGCCCTTAGCAAAAAATAATGTTTACCAGCACACATCTATCCCCAGAACTCTCACCTGTACCACATTTTGATTAACACAGGCTGGTACTCAGTGACAGAGCATCTACTTTGCATGCAGATAGTCCCAGGCTCAATCACCATCTAAAACAATCTAGAAATAAGTGGTATTAAAAATCTCTGCTTGAGACCCTGCAGAGCTGCTGCCAGTCAGAGTAGACAAATTTTATCTTCATAGACCAAAGTTCTGACTCAGTATAAAGCAGCTTCAGGTATATGTAAGATAAATGCTAGAGTCTCTCCAGCTGTTTAGTCCAGCAGAAGTGAAATATATTCCTGCCTTTCCTGCAAGAGTTTTAATTTATGCATTGGATATTGAGAAGAGGATAGGTCAAACAATATTTGTGGACCCTAATAAACTGCAATTGTGCAGCTACAATAATATAACCTCACTTTGGTAATTGGTAATTTCTGTTTTGTAAAACTTTTTTAAAATTTTGGAATACTTTTCTAAATATCCACCAGTGACAACTGTCTCTCAATATTTTTTTTAAATCCTTCACAACAAAAAAGGCAAAAAGATGTGACACATATATCAATAGGATTTTTACCTGAATCTCTCAGTCTTGCCAGTAATTGTCTTTTTTCCTTTCGTTTCTCTTTCTTCAGAAGTGCTCTGTATTTCTTATGGCTGAAGATAGAAAAGTTTCTCCTTTATTGTTATAGTAAATGGCCAGACAAGTGCTCAGCTAAAATTTCTCAGATTTCGAACCACATAAGATCCGCAACAGCATTTTCTTAGCATATCAAGGGGGGGGGACCCAGCCAAAATCAAAAACACTTATGGTTTTACCTAATTCACATTTTATCATATGTAGAAATATAACAAGAGAGGAAAGAAACAAAAATGCAGGCATATTTCAAACAAGAAACACATTTAAGTACCCTAAAAAAATCCAACTAAATTTGCCAATGCATCTCATCAGTTCTAAGTTCCACAGTACTGTCATTTCCCCACAGTTTGAGTGTCCTTTTTCCTAGCATTACAGGTGTATATTATGTACCAGACTCCCTGAAGCTTATCAATAGCATGTTCCTTCTTTTCCAGGTTTTGCTACAGTAATTTTTGCCACAGTTAACATATTGCCAACACTTCTTTCCTCCTTGATTTCTTAGTAGTTTAGCTCCTGTAACTTCATATATTGTACTGATTACCTTTAAAATTCTACCACGTACATTTCTTATGGTTATAATAATAGAAGGCTCAAGGGTTATCATTTATTACTGACCAACTTTGTTCTGCACCCTTAGAGCATCACAACTTATCTGAAGCATAGCCAAAACAATCCTTTCCGCTTTCTTTCACCATCTCCCCTAGCATTTTCCCCCAATCGCTTCCTTACAGCACTTTCTTCATCTGCCTAAGCAGCCAGGGATCAAGAAATCTGAGGAACTGGCTTCTTCCATATCAGTCAGCATATTTATTATAGCACTGTCCAAAGACCTAGTCTGGGGGCCCTTTGGATATTAATGACCCAGATTAAACAGTTTTTTATGGT
This sequence comes from Gekko japonicus, assembly GCF_001447785.1. Taxonomy (NCBI): domain Eukaryota; kingdom Metazoa; phylum Chordata; class Lepidosauria; order Squamata; family Gekkonidae; genus Gekko; species Gekko japonicus. The sequence continues at coordinate 862,348 of NW_015170275.1, read as the reverse complement.
ACCACTCCAATTATGCAATACCTTTCCCAAACACAGTAAAAAGCCCTTTGCTACCAAGAAGGAAGGAGACAAGAACAGAAGTTCTGGTGGGCTGGGCCACCCTACGGTCTCAACATGCTGGGTGGGTAAAAGTTGCAGCATACTAATCAAATTTGTTTGTTTTCTGAACATGGG
>NW_015170275.1:859772-862123 GCF_001447785.1 Gekko japonicus | reverse complement strand
TAATTTGGCCCTGAAGTTGCTGTTACAACACCCATTTCACAGAAGACACCAACTGTTGCATTGATTGACAGTGATAATAAAAGGCAGAGTACAGTTTGAACCCCAAGTACCAATACTCACCTCAAATCAACCCCCTTTCAATTAATTTATATAAAAATATTAATTTCCTTGGGGGGGGGGGGGGCTGGCAACCCTAGATCTACCCAATCATCCTCCCTGAATGATCCACAGGACTGCAAACACCTCTGGTCCTGGGAAGAATGGACTAGTGGCATACCAGTCAGCAACTGCCATACCAAGGGCAGCAACAGAATAACAACTGAACACAACTGTATGGGCGGGGTGTGTTAACATAGTGGCAATGGGAAAGCTAGAAGAAGAAAAATACTATATTCAGAAGGCGAGTTTATTAGACTGAAAGCTGCTTTGAAGATCGTATGGTCAAGACGAGGGCAGATTTTATCCGAAATTGTTTTGGTTTTGATTACGATCTGGTTTGGAAGCTCAACGGTAGGAAAGCGAACACGTTCTCCGATCAACACTTCCTGAGTTCTTCCTTGTACTTCCCTGCACGTGTATAAAAAATCCAGTACTGTTTGAACTATACTGTAGTCTCTGGCTTTTCTGTGAAACACACATGAAAGTGATGCCTTAATAAGGATATCGGGGGAGAAAACACAGAACCCGACGCCGGGAAGGTTTCCCAGTCAGAATCCTCCTCGCTTTAATCCACCGTTACATAGCCTTTGCTTTCTCTCCGTCATCTACAGCGGTCCACTGAAGGCGCGACCAGGGCGAGGAGGCATCTGGAGCCCAGCTGAGGCCCGGTCCTTCGGAACCGAAGCCGGACCCAAACACTGGACGCTGTGCCTCTACCACCACCTTCCCCCCCCCCCCTTTTTACCTCAGTCTCCCAGACCCTCTGGTAGTCGCCAACAGTGACGGCGATACGGGCGCCGCCATTTTACAGGGGTTCCAGTTTAGTCACATGATTAAAAGCCACCGGACATGACATGACTAACTTCCGTGGGCGGGCGCTGTTAGAACTGAGCCAAGAGAGACATGCATAAACACTAATAGGAAAGCTGAAGTTATCGGAGCTATTGTAGATAATAGATATCTAATGGGTATTAAATTGAATGACACAGTTTATCATAGAGATGCCTCATGATAAAGCGACGGCTATTCTGCACCCTTAGAGCATCCTTCATCCTCGTGTGAGACTGTGTCATCCTAAACCGAGTTAAAAGGTAAACGTAAAGGTTCCCTTGCTCGAAAGCCAGTCGAATCCGACTCTAGGGTTGCGGTGCTCATCTCCGTTTCAAAGCCGAAGAGCCAGCGCTGTCCAAAGACGTTTCCGTGGTCATGTGGCTGGCATGACTAAACACCAAGGCACACGGAACGCTGTTACCTTCCCACCGAAGTGGTCCCTATTGATCTACTTGCAATTTCTTGCTTTCAAACTGCTAGGTTGGCAGGAGCTGGAACTAGAGACAGGAGCTCACTCCGTCATGCGGCACACTCGGGTCTTGAACTGCTGAACTACTGACCTTCCACAGCCTGCAGTTCAGCGTCTTAACCACTTGAGCCACCGCGCACCTTTCTAAACCCAGTGAAGCCTTAGGGGCTCTTTAAAAACATATGGCTGCAACGGCTGCGGGGCGAAACGGTTCTCCTGCCTCCCTGAGCCCCGGGGTGGTGGCTTTGGACTCCTGCACGGACATCACACACCAGAGGTCATTCTGGCTCCCCCAGCTCTTGGGAGGGGCTCTTTAAAAAATTATGGCTGCCGCCGCTGGCGGCAGCGGCGACGCCCTTGGGAGGGAGGGGCGGGGCGAAACGTTCTCTTGCCTCCCTGAGCCCCGGGGTGGTGGCCTTGGTCTGTGCTGGCTTGGACATCACACGCGAGAGGGCATTCTGGCTCCCCCAGCTCTCGATAGGAGCTCTTTAAAAGCTTATGGCCGCCGCCACTGTTCTCGGGGGATGCCTGCGCAGGGGGGGGGTGCCTCCCTGAGCCCGGGGTGGTGGCCTTGAAATTGTGTGATGGCTCGGACATCACACGAGAGGTCATTCTGGCTCCCCCAGCTCTCGATAGGAGCTCTTAAAAAAGTTATGGCCACCACCGCTGGGTGGCAGCCGCGATGCCCGCGCAGGGGGAGGGGTGGGGCGAAATGTTCCCTTGCCTCCCTGAGCCTTGGGGTGGTGGCCTTGGACTAGTAGGGGCAAAATCCACCTCTTGCGCGAGAGGTCATTCTGGCTCCCCCAGCTGTCCTTAGCGGCTCTTTAAAAAGTTATGCCCCCCACCTCGCCGCTGCCGCTTTCGGCGGGAGCTGCAATCACCGCGGGGGGGG
>NW_015170275.1:830921-857973 GCF_001447785.1 Gekko japonicus | reverse complement strand
AACCCTGAGCTTGCTTTTTCTCATTTGCGAGTCTGGTTCCGCACTCCTTTAACGAGGCAGCCCTGAAGCTTGGGGCGGCGGGAGTTTCTTTGCACGCGGCTTGTGCAGCTTGCCCACTTCTCGCCTCTGCACCTCTTCTTCAGCCAGGCATGGAGGAACCCAACTCGCCCAGGCTTCTTGCCTCCTGTCACAACAACCCTGTGGGGTAGGTTAGGTAGAGAAGGGGAGATTTGGCCCGGGGTCACTCAGCCAGCAGAGTGAGAATACAAACCTGGGTCTCCCCACATCAATCTGCAACTCTGACCACTGTGCAGTGCTGCCTCTACTGATCTGTAATGTTCCAGAGGTGTTGCAATGTAATACTTAGTTTCTCAAATGAGTGTATGCCTGTCTGTTGGTCCACTTAGGAGTCTTGATCCTGGTTGTGTGGTGGGCTAGTTGTGGCAAATGGTAGGGAAGCTCAGTATTTCTGTATACAGTTGTAGGGGCTTTATTGCAACGTGCTATGGCCTGATATTATGCTCTTATTCCACTGTGTGTGTTTGGGGGGGGGGGCAATGGAAGCTGAGTGATAGGGTCTCTCCAAGTGATTGCCAGAAGTGAGATGCGTCCTGGTCTTGTGTCTTACAGATAATCTTACAAATAGTCCTTTGCATTTATATCATGCTTTCAACTTTAAAAGGATCATAATGCTGATTGTGTGAACTTAGGCAAATCACGAGAGGTAGAGCAGGAAGGGTTGCATCAGTGCTTAGTTCTTGTGGCCCTTTCTTACATGCCCAGGGAAATGCTGATTGCCACTTTGGAGCCAGGAAGCAATTTTTCTCCAGGCCACTTTGGCCCCCAGTGATACTGGAGGTTTTTTTTTTATCATATTCTGGGCGTGGAACAGGGGTCACTGGAGTGTGTGGGGGGGTACTGGTGAATTTCCTGCATTGTGCAGGGGGTTGGACTAGATGACCCTGGAGGTCCCTTCCCACTCTATGAGTCTATGATTCTATAATTCACCCAGGCTGGCTGTGGGCACGCCAGCACCTCTGTCAGGCAGAAGTGCCTGAGATCCTCCCCTTTTCCTTCGCCGGACTTGGAGGCGAAGGGAAGGGAGAGGGGGGAAAGAATGGATCCCCGGTGCTTCTGCCTGTCAGAGGGGCTGGTACACACTTCCGGTGATGTCAGGGGGTGTGGCATATGCTAATAAGTTACGCTAATGAGCTCCTGCAGCTCTTTTTCTACGAAATGACCCCTGCTTCCACTGATTCTACAAATGCAAGTCCCATAAGAGCAAAAGAAGAGTCCTGCTGGGTCAGACCAGTGGTCCATCTAGTCCAGCATCCTGTCTCACACAGAGTGGCCAACCAATTAGAGAAGCAGGGCATAATGTCTGAGGCCTTCCCCTGATGTTGCTTCCTGCTACTGGTATTCAGGGGTTTACTGCCTCTAAATGTGGAGATTTCCTTTAGTCATTATGCCTGGTAGCTGTTGATCTCCCATGAATCAGTCAATTATGTAAAGTATACCCAAATGCTTTTAAAATACCCTAAGTAAATAGCCATACTCTCTTTGCATATTTGAAGCGGGCTGGAAATTCCTTTTCACTTGCTATTCTTTGAGTGTGCAAGGGAAGAGTCATAAAGAACCGAGCACATTAATAGGCAATCCTTAAAAAAAAAACACAAATTATCTTTCCATGAGTTATTAAAGAGTGTCAGTAATACATTTGCACTTTTTTGGCCCAAGGAAGTTAATTTTTAGATCAAAGTAGTAGCGATTAACTCCCCCAGAATTTCTAACAGTTAATTTGTCAAAACACAACAGCTCAGCTTGTCTAAATATAGCTGTTTATTAACCTGTATGTTAGTAAATATTTTATTGCCCTGGGACTTTCCACTTCCAAAGACATTTAAAGGGCAAGAGGAGCTTTTGCTAAACTGTCCTTATTTGTCCCAAGACAGCAGCTGATCTGTACAAAAAGTACTTGTGATCAAAGCCTGACTGGAGCTCTTAGTGGTGTTACATTTAACCATAGATCAACAGATTATTTTCTCAATTGCACTGGACTGGCATCTTCTGATGAGCCAAAGTTTTCAGTCTAACAGTTTTTCATAAAATTTACTTCATAATGGTCAGATGCAGAAGTAATGGGTAATCAGAAATTTGGGGAAATGGGTGTGCTTTGTGTCAAAATCTACTCTGAGCATATACTCTGAGTACTCAGTATTTATGGGTCTTGAATGTGCACATTGAGTACTCAGATTTCTACCTTTTGGGGGCCAAGTTTTGCACTTCATCATGGAATGAAAGTACATAGGGGAAACTGCCATGAACACATGTCTTTGTGATGGGATGTCTCAAAAGAGGCCATGATTTAAGAGATTCAAATGACTGAGGTTCAGCTAACAGCATCTGTTTATCAATTCATCCATTCATCCATCCGTACTAGACACTGGAATGTATATTGCTTAAGAAAACAGCTTTTTTTGGTCCAGAATTCAGGAATGAAGCTTTCTTTTAGCAACAAAGTCCGGAAACACAGAGTTCAGCTAATCCTGGATTAGCAGCTAGCCACAAAATGTTTACCCTGCATGGTGATAGGAAATGTTTTTTTTAAAAAAAGTCATCCAATATCACTGTATCAAAACCATAAACAATGTATGTTTCCTGTGGTGATTATATCACCGTGGAGCTGGCCAATTTTTTGGGGGGGTGGGGGTTTAATATGTTATCACAGAGGATTGTTAAACTAGTAGTGCACGCTGTTAGATTTATTCAGCCTCTTCTCTTTTCTGTGATTTTACTGGACACCAAGTTGCATAATGCTGTGGTCATTCTCAGAGCCTAACTACACACGTTTCCCCTTGCATCCTCCAAGGAACCTGGCAATTGGCTGCAAGTAGGTCTCCCACTATCTCCCCCTCATTCCCCACCACCTATAGACAAGAAGAAGGGGGAAATGGGAGGGCGGTAATTCGATATCGGGCTGTTGGTGTGACATCATTTCCAGTGTGAATTGGAAATTATGTCATCGTGTTGACACTTATTCTAAGATTCACCCAGAACACTATGGCTCTTACTTGTGCAGCATCTATAAGAAGTGTCTGGAAATACTGAGTATGTTACTGCAGCTGTCAGTTGTTAGACATGTACCTTGCACTTGACCTGTGCACTGAATGGCCATGGGCTGGGAGTTGGCAGACAGCCGGCTCCTATGCATCAGAATAGTCATTTGAGTACGCCTTTATTTTAGAGCCAAACTAGATATTACATGTGGCACAAATGGTGACACGGGTGCCGGAACCGACTTGCTGTCACAGGGAATAACTGAGTAACTTGACTTGAATGTTCTCTCTTGCTCTGTTTGGATCTGTGAAGGGGGTAGCAAGGATTATGGCTTCCCTGCTGCACTGTTTCCACCAATGGAAACAACTGGGGGGGCACATTTCCTCTACTCCCTGCATCCATTTCTGCTGATGAAAATGGCATGGTCACATAGGCAGAAGCCCTTCCTCTCCCCTCAGAGCATTTTGGAGCCCCTGTGACCCACTTCCTTCATGTGACATCGGGTTGGGTCAGGAACTTGAAATGTCTTGTTTGGCTCTTAGTTGCTTGGGATTGCAAGTGTTTGCCATCTGGGGATAGGCTTGTGACGTTTCCTCATTGCTGCAGCTGCCAATACAGCGCAGCAGCAATAGGGCTTCCACATGGGAAGTTCCACCAATGTTTCCCTACCCAATCCCCCAGCAGCAGCAGCAGCAGCCTCATGGCACCATGGCTTTTGCATCTCCCTCGCCCCCCCAAAAAGATTTGGCAATTGAACCTCATTATATTGTGATATAACCAGGGCTTTTTTGGTGGTCGTATTCACCAATAGTGACTAACCAGCACCTTGCCCCTAGTCCAGAAGGCAAATTGGTGGAAATAGGTGCAACTTCATATATGAGTACTGGAACTTTAAAAAAACAAAACACAAATGAAAACAAACACTGAATATAGCCATCTATGTATCAGGTTCTCTGAGTTCATTTCATTTTTCAAGTGTCTCTAGCCCCATTTATTATGGAGATATATATTTTTTTTTCTCCTGATATATCTGCATTGAAAGGAGCTAGCAACATTTTTGTGGTGTTGTGGCTAGAGTGTCGGACTAGGATGTGGCAGACCCAGGTTCAAATCCCAACTCTGCTGTGTATTCAATTGCCCAGGGCTTTTTTTGTAGAAAAAGCCCAGCAGGAACTCATTAGCATAATAGGCCACACCCAACAGCAGAAACTCATTGGCATATTAGGCCACACCCCTGACAGCACAGCTCATTTACATTTTAGGCCACACCCCCATGTTACCAGAAGTGTGCTCATCCAGCCACACCCACCTTTTGCTTCTTATTCTGTTTACCTTGTTAGTTGTCAAAACCCAGGGCTTTTTTGTAGCAGGAACTCCTTTGCTTGTTAGGCCACACACCACTAATGTAGCCAATCATAATGAGTTTCTGATGTTGGATGTGGCCTATTATGCTAATGAGTTCCTGCTGGGCGTGGCCAACTTGGAAGCCAGCCGGAACTCCGTTCCTGTGTGTTCCTGCCCAAAAATAGCCCTGCGAATTGCCTATTAAAACCAAAGCAAAATCATAACAGGGAGGAAATGTCGACCACAAGCACAGAGGCAGGGAAATTGACTGTTGTGTGGGCAGGACTGGGGGAATCCGAACTTTTCCATCCACTTGGCAGTCACCTAGGCTTTGCTGCAGTCTTTCCCAAAACTTCAGAGTGCTGTGGGAAAGCAGGAAAAATCCCACTTTCCAAAAACATTGAACTCCGAGCACACATGTGGAAATGACCACAACTATAAACACTGTAACTCTTAACAAAAAAAAAAATATCCTATGGTTCTGTTCTCCTCCTTTCTGTGAACTGCTGCATTGGCCAGTTTTGTAATGCAAATGGGATACAAAAAACCCCCTCTCTCATCTCCTGGTGTCTAAGAGAGTTTTGACACTTTCATGGAGTCCTGGTCAGCAAAAATAAATCTCATAACCTTTGAAACCAATGAAACTTCATTGAAAATAATAAATGTTTTTAAGATTAGGGTGAAATCAGTGAGAACTTTTGCACAGCCTTTTATTTGTGGACAAGGGAATGAAGAATATGGTTCGTACATGTTGATCATCGTCTCACTGATTTCTTTCTAATGCTGTTTTAATCATACATCCCTCTTAGCAAACATAGCTGTAGTTTCTATCACAGTTGATGCCCCTTGTGAGGCAACACAGATTCACTAGGGAAACAAGCTTCAACAAAATGGCAGACATAAGTGTGCATGTGAGCTCATAACTGGAAGGAAAAGGTTCAATTTCTGGAGAGTATAAGGAGTTTTCTGGGAGGGGGACATTTCTTACCTTCTTTGCTGAGGTGCCAATAAAAGGATGTACCTGGCAGAAGAGAATTGTTTTCAATAATTTTTTGCTAAAATGTGTGTGTGTGTGTGTGTGTGTGTTAATTATTAAACCCTTACTTGATTTCTCCCTAGTTCTGCTGATGCTTTAATCCTGGGTCACTGAAAGTTTAAGACTGCATTAGAGTGGTGGCTTCCCCCCCCTTTTTTTTGCCTGAAGTTTCCCAGTCTGGAAGGATGTTGGGGGGACTGCTGCTTGCCTCCACCTGGGTTACTGTTGCTTACGCTGGACTTTGCAGACCAGGTAAGAGGGTTCCATTTTATGCATCCTCCTTCAGCTCACCAGTTGCTTTAGAAATCTGGTAAATGGAAAGACCAGGGTTGCAATCTTTTGCATACTTGCTCAGAAATAAGTCTCCGTGAACTCAACCAAGACTTGCTTCTGTGTAAACATGCTTTGCAAGTAGCTTTGATGAGGATTCCATTATTAGGGTTTAAACAAGATTGAGAATCCTGATGGGGCAACTCATCCCTTTGTCAGCAAAAGAGATCTTTGACACTTTTAGAAATTAAATAGCTTGTTTTACTAAAGGTTAAAAATGATCAAATAAAATTGAAATCCAGTAAGTGTCCTCTGATTTCCGCAGTGCTTGTGTTTTCAGGACCAATTACACTTGCAGCCTTCCTTCTTTTACCCCAGTATCTTAAACAGAATTACTTGGCACTACATCCAGCTGTGTTTTGCAGTACTGACTTTCAAATCATTTTAGCCAGTTTGGTGTAGTGGTTAAGTGCGCAGACTCTAATCTGGGAGAACAGGGTTTGATTCCCCATTCCTCCATTTGCACCTGGCTGGATGGCCATGGGCAAGCCATAACTCTGGCACAGCTGTTCTTGGAAAAGAGCAGTTTCTGCCAGAGCTCTCTCAGCCCCACCTGCCTCACAGGGTGTCTGTTCTGGGGAGGGGAAGGGGAAGGAGTTTGTAAGCCGCTCTGAGACACCTTTGGGTAGTGAAGGGCGGGGTATAAATCCAGTCTCTTCTTCTTCTTCTTCTTTAGTTGGGATCTCTGTCATATCTTGTCTTAAAATATGTTGCCAATATATGAAGCGTGTGGATGCCCTGACCCAGATGACCCAGGCTAGCCTGATCTCACCATATCTCAGAAACTAAGAAAAGTCAGCCCTGGTTGGTATTTGGGTGAGAGACCACCAAGGAAGCTCAGGGTTGCTACAGGGAAGCAGCGAAGGGCAAACGGCCTCTTTGTCTCTTGCCTTGAAAACCCTATTGGGGTCACCATACGTCAGCTGCAGTTTGGCAGCACTTCCCAACACCACTATGCTGTAATATATTTTGGGAAAGCAGAGGACTTAAAATGAGCTTCAACTGCCTCACCCATTTCAATTGTATATTTTTTCTGTTACAGAAATGCAGAATGCTGTCAAAGTGCGGCTTAGTATCAAAACAGGTTTGGGAGACAAAGCAGTAAGTGAAGTCATCTTTTTCTGGTGAAATATTTACAAAAGGCCAGCTAGCTCAGAAATGACATCATTAAAGAGATAGAAAGCTATCTAAAACTTTAATTAGATTATCGATCAGTGTATTTTCTAACATACATTTCGTGTGTGAGATCTGAAAGCACCGATCTGATGCCTGGGTCTTTTGAAAAGCATATCCCCCTGCGGACTTTCTGACAGCCATTCTTTCATAAATGATTTCAAGTTCCCACTTTTAATATGAGCACTGTCCTACCTGAAGCTGTCAATTGCTTAGAAAGCCCTCATTCTACGGATATTACTCTTTGGCTGTGAGCTGCACAGTCAGAGAGGGACTGAGGGAAGATTAAATTAATGGTACCAAGTCCTGTGATCATGTAAACATGCACTGAAACAAGTGCATTATGTAGCAGCTCCTGGCCACTTACCAATTCTCGATGGATTCTCAAGTGCCAAGCATTTAACTCTTTCTTCCCCATCCCAATCCTCTTTCAGAAAAAGGTAGAACTGCACATTCTGCCACCAAAAATGGAACAGCCACCCAAAATGGCCCCCTCTCTGTATCATTTCCTCATACTTCCTTATCCGCTGTCAAAGATAGGCAACAATTTGGAACAAAAACAGGACAATGTTTGGCATGATGAATTTATTTACTGGGGGGGGGGGGGAGAATATAACACATGACTTCCATTGTTAGCTGTACAACAAATTTAGAGTCCAGTGGCACCTTTAAGACCAACAACTGAGTGATTTGATACCATGTGAGCTCCATGACAAACCCAGGCTCAGCAACTTGCTACCAGTGTTCCCTCTAAGCTGAGTTAGTGTGAGCTAGCTCACAGTTTTTTAGCCTCCGGCTCACACATTTTTGTCTTAGCTCAGGAAAGGATGGCTCCAGAGCAAACTGATTTTTGCAGTAGCCAAATCGCTCGCTCACAACTTTCATGCCAGTAGCTCACAAGGTAGAATTCTTGCTCACAAGACCCCACAGCTTAGAGGGAACATTGCTTGCTACTATTCAGCAGCTGCTGCCACACAAAAGCCAGTGTGGTACAGTGGATAGACTATCACACTAGGATCTTGGAGCCCCAGATTCAGATCCCTACTGTGCCACGTATGATGACCTTGCCCACTTCCCTCTCTCAGAGGCAAGATTTTCCTTCTGTTTTTCCTTCCCTTTCTGACTGAGCAGCCCCTTCTATCTATTTTCTTCTTTTCTGAAGATCTGCGGCTGCCCCACCCTGCCACCGTATGATAGTTTGCTGTTGGCTCAGCCTAGGAACCTGAGGGAAGGGACAAGATCACCTTCTTAGCTTAAACTTCTGAAATGGCACACGAGAGGCTTTTTAAAGTTCAAAAATAACAAAATATTTTATTCAACATAGAGGAGAAAAGGTCAGGTGAAATAAGGGGTAAAATGTCTGAGGTAAATCAATAATGAACTCTGAGGTAAATCAGTATAGACACAGACTACAGTTTATATGTTTCAAGCAATTGAGAGTTTCTTAAGCTTTTCACACAGAATCTTTAAGATGAGAGCCTTTTGTCTCAATGTTTCCTAAACACTCCAGTATACTTGCATTTAACTGATTCTTCAGGTTTCAGAAGGCAGTCTTTAAACACACCAGACCAGGGATCACTCCACTCAGTAGAACTATCTCCTTTTTTAACTGGGTAGGAAATTTCTTATCTCACTAGAAGATCTATCCCCTTTTCTGGCCTGAATGGGAGTCTTCACCAACCTACCCACTCCTCCTGCCACCCTTCGCAGTTCTCCATCCCTGTTTAACTGCTCTTAGTCAGGGCTTCAATACAATAAGTAATTCAATGCATGTAATCCATCATAGGACAATACACAAATTCATAATATCCCAAAGGGAAAGAACAAAGTCCAGAATAACAATCTCTCATAACAATAAAGTCTGGAATAGATGTCCACAATGAAGTCAGATGTCCAACACTTTTCCTAGGTATTGATTAGTGTTTCGGACTTCAGGTCCTTCCTCAGGAGCTACAAGCCAATACTGGAAGTCTCATAGCAGTTTCTTAACCAGTAAACATTATTCAGGTTTTATAGGGCCAGGTCTCCTAAGTTGTTATTCTGGACTTTGTTCTTTCCCTTTGGGATATTATGAATTTGTGTATTGTCCTATGATGGATTACATGCATTGAATTACTTATTGCATTGAAGTCTCTTTTCTTTAGCTCTTGGGAGGGTTGGTCAGTGCACAGTTTTTATTTATTGGTTTTTCTTGGTCATTGTTTTCTGTGGACTGTATTGTTGTTTTTGTTGACTCTTAGTCAGGGCTTAACACAAACTCTGTCAGTACCCAACCCTTCTCAGCCAGGGCTAGACTCAGAGTGAGTTCTCTTCTGCATTAAACTCTGAAGGTTTTCTCTTCAACTGATGCTAACCAATCACATTTCTTTGAGCAGCCTGTCACTCAAGATGTCTGGCACTGTGAGGCATTAACCCTTCACAGGGGTCTTGTTGTAGAAAAAGAGCTGCCGGAGCTCATTAGCATAACTCATTAGCATAACTTATTTGCATATGCCACGCCCCCTGACATCACCGGAAGTGACAGAAGGCCACACCCCCTGACATCACCGGAAGTGTGTCAGAAGGCCCGGCTACTTACCCTCCTGCTTCATCCTCATTCCCAAACGGAATGAGGATCGAAGCAGAGGGCGGGGTAAAGAAGGGGGCGGGGCTTCACCACGTGACCGCCCCGCCCCCTAGAGGTTCTCTTCCGGAGCTCCGTACCTGAGAGCTCCCCCCCGACTAGAGCCCTGACCCTTCATAATCCATTATCTGTTTACACAGCAGTTATGACCTTTTTAAGGGCAGTCCATCACACCATGGACTCTTGCTGAATGATTTTGGGCTGATTGCACACTGTCAGCCTAACCTATCTTACATAGATATATAAAATGAGGAGAACAGAATGATGTAAGCTGCTTTGTCCCATTGTGGAGAAAGGCAGGATATAAATAAAGTAAATAAATAATAAATATAGATGAAGACAGAAGATAGATAAAGGTAAGTTGGTTGGTAGGTAGGAAGGAGAGAAGGAAGTAGGAAAAAGGGGAGAGACTGTGGGGCCGAAAGAGGAATTAATGTGGGGAGGAGAGAGGTACCCCTTGCAAGTCCTTGTAAGTTCCCCACCATACAACTGGACCTGGCCTGATGACCAGCTCTGTACAACTAGGCCAGACTTTTCCCAAGGAGAGCTTCCAGGGAAGGAAGGAAAATTAAATACAGGTGGGCAGATAAGGGTAAGTTGGCTGATGGGTGAGGAGAGAAGAAGGCAGGAAAACAGGAAAGGCTGTGGGGGCTTTCCGGGAAGGGAAATAAGGAATTGCAAGGGAGGGGGTAATGAGATGCCCCCTGCAAGTCTTTACAGGACCCCCATTTGTAACACCTAATTCTCCCCACTGCTGTAATCATTGGCATTTGCTTCCAGATAAATACATTTAAAGATCAAGGGGGGGATTTCAGCACTTATTGTGCAGAGGTGCAGCAGGTAATGAGCATCCGCTGCTGCTGAGCAGTGACCCAAGAAAAGCCCTGTTCCGATCGGCAGGTGGTGAGCAGCAGCACTGGAGGCAGAGGTCAGTGGCATCTAAGCACACAGCTGCTCACGAGCCTTCAGAACCCCTTGCACACATGCACCAGTAGAATGGGAGCATAAAATATGTAATGTAAACTTTTGTATATAGGGCTCAGTCTACAATCGTAAGTAAATCTACTTGGGAGTAAGCCCCACTAAAGTAGAGCTTATCACCAAGTTAAACATGTATAGAATTGGGCAACATGGGAATCAGTGGAAATAAAATTTTAAAGAAAACTTGTTTTGTCATTTAGCCTTGCTGTGAGGTCTGGCACCTGAACCCTAAACATATATGGAGATCCAGTGTGAGACAGTGGTTAAGAGTGTCAGCCTAAAATCTGAAAGAACCAGGTTTGAATTCCCACTCGTGCCATGGAAGCTTGCTGGGTGACCTTGGGCCAGTTCCAGCCTCTCAGTCTGACAGGGTTGTTGTGAGGATAAAATGAAGGAGAGGACAATGATGTAAGCCACGTTGGGTCACCATTGGTGAGAAAGATGGGATATAAATGAATTTAAAATAAAAAATAGATTAAAATATATGTGGGAGTATGTTCAACTGAAATATACCTTTTCAACCCAGATTCAGCTATGCTCTGTGGTTGCAGACGCCCCCGTGCTCACCTAAAGCTTTCCTGTGGAAGCTGAATCCTGGCCTTATTGGGTCAAACTACACATGGCATGCTCTCTCTCATGAATGTTTTCCTCACATTTGTTGTTTTTTGTTTTTTAACCCAAAGTTATTGTGTGGAAGCAGTGTCACTTGGGCTGGAAAGTTACATGAATGGCTGTGATGCCCATTTCCATTCCGTAGCTCTGTTTTGTTTCTCAGAATCACTTTATCCAAGTTGTTCTTTGTCCCATGGGGCAAACAATATGAATTATCTGTATCTTTTGAAGGACCTTTTTGACATGATGTTCTGCAGGGAGGGGATAAGTGCCTTCACCCATCTGTAACTTCTGGAAAGTACTGTTTTTAAGAACAAACTAAGTAAAAAAAAAGCTGGATTTTTTTTTTTTTTGGTAGTTTGCTGCTCAGGTCACCAATGATTAAAAAGTTAATGATACCATGAGGATATTTTAATCCTTCATCTGTCTTAATTATAGATGGTAAAATGTGTGAGTGTGGAGGAACAGCTGTGTTTCTATGAATGACTGTAGTTTAATTGCCTCCCTGAAAAGAAATTACAGGTTGTCAGTACACAAAGCAATGCAAAGAACTCAGGGTTGCAGAAGATTCAGAAGGTCATAAAGTCTAACCATCTTGACCCCAACAAAACTTACTGTTATATTATTATACATGTTCCCTATGCTTGTTTTTCTGATTTGGAATTGGCTATTTCCTTTGCACTTGTATGAACCAGTCCAGAGATTTAGGAATACAAAAAATGGGTACGCTGTCAGAGGGTTTGATCCAGGCAATTCTGATTTATCATTTATGACAGATTATTTTTAAAGTTGGTTTACAGTGATTAGGTGTATATTCTGCTAACTCTGGGAAAGCAGCCTCCGGCAGCCCTCCATTATTATCTCTCTGGCACAATACACGTTTCTAAACAATGCTGAATAGATGGTTAAGTTTATTTGTCTCAGCCGCATCTCATTACCTAAAAATGCAGCAGATGCAGTTCGTGTGATACATTAGAATGAAATTAAAGCCCATTAAAGCAACTAAAGCAGCCTAGAATGGGCAGATGGTGCTGTTAAATTGCTGGCTGTCTTATTGAGCTGTACTGTCTCGTTGTTTACTTAGGTCTGTGATTAATGAATCCATCCAGGATCTCCTAGACTGTGAACTGCTTGGGGTAGAGATCATCAGCTGCAAATTGGTTAGGTGTTGCAAAGTGATTCATATAATGGAAGCAGGTTTCTTTACTAGAGTTTTAGCCACAATTTTAAACATCTGTTCTAGAAAAGAACCAGTCACAGTTGTTCAGTTATAGTATATAATATGTATACAAGGTATAAAATGTATTAAATAGAACAGCCAGAAAACTTCTGCCTTTGACAAAAGACATCTTCCCACTCTACACTGTTCAGACTGGTGGCAGCAAACCTATTATAGCCCTGGTCAACAACTCCCCCTTTCTGCCCCCTGGAACAATGAGGGGGCCCTGAGAAGTATGGCTCTTTGCTTGACAGATCCATGGTGAGAAAGTGGACTCTATGGAAGTAGATTCTAGAGCTCTCAGGATGTGAGTCCAGACCTCCTTAGAGTCTCTTCACAGCCCCAGGTGCAGAACCAAATGATGGAAAGTGAGCTTGTTGCTCCCCCTCCTCTTCAACCCTGGAGCCACTGAGTAAGACTCAAAGGACAAATTCAGCAAGACGTATTTATTCTCTGAGTACAATGTGGGGATGGGGGAAAGGGAAGCTAGTGCACACACCCCCCCTGGCTATTGAAGGTCCTTTTGTTTGCCTGAGGAAAACAAGCAGTAAACTTACGCACTGCACATCTAGTTCAGTCAAAGACAGTAGCTGAATCTTTTTTAGAGGCAAGAAGCTGGATATGTAGTGTGAAGGCCCCAGGACCAGGGGCCACATCTCACTATGAAGGTGCCATCTTCTTCCCACAGTGCCAAAGACAAGTCAAGCCACCACAAATGTAACCATGGCATTTTAATTACTTTGCTCCTGTGCAATGTCAGCTCCATTGGTTAACCACCACCCTGTAGCTCAGCCAGTTCACCTTCCCTCACCTCCACTTAGTCACTCTTAGGTGCTGGAGCTACCTTCCCAGCCCAAGTGCTTCTCCCAGCTCACTGAGTGCCTGTCTTGGCCTCTGCACCCTTTCTTCAGGGTTAAGGTTGAGAAGATGGTCTGCCTGGGCCAGGTGGGAAACAATTTCCCCTGCCTTCTCTCTGGGGCAGAAATGCCACCTTCTAAGGATCCAGGAAGGTAGGCACTCCCTAACCTGCAAAAGTTCCAAGCTTGTCTACCTACAGCTCCTTCCCAGCTTCCAGCCAGCTTGCCTTCCCTACCTTGTTCAGCTGGGGCCTTCATCCCTCATCCCCTGGCTCCTCCCAGCCACTGTTTCCTTGCTCTTCCTCCTGAGCAGGCCCTTTCTCTCAAGGAGGTTTCTACCCTGGTCCCAGGAGGAGGACTTTACTCCATAGGGAGCTAGCAGTGGTTGGCCTTCCGCCTGCCTGCTCCTCCCTCACTCTCACAGGCTCAACTAGCTCTCTCCTTAGCACCACAGCTGAGTTGCTCCCTTACTTAGGGCTGTGCCTGGGGTTTCCAGCTCCAGGTTGGGAAATTCCTGGATATTTTTTGGGGGGGGCGGAGCCTCAGGAGGGCAGAGTTTAGGAAGGTGAAGGAGTTCAGTGGGATATAATGCCATTGAGTCATCCCTCCAAAGCAGCCATTTTCTCTAGGGAAACTGATCTCTGTTGTCTGGAAATAAGTAGCAATTCCAGAAGATCTCCAGGCTCCATATGCGGGTTGGCAACCCTAGCTGGGCCCCTGTTCCACCCCTTCTCCCCTGGGGGTAAGGTACCCTGGACAGTGGCAGATGGGCACGCTGATGCTTGTATGCTTCTCTAGGTCCCAGCTCAAGATTAGTAATGTTTTAAACTATAAAGTATCAATGTTACTGCAAAATGTTCCAGAGGAAAAATATTAATGGTGCTGGGCACTATTCCCTCTAAGCTTAGTTAGTGTGAGCTAGCTCACAGTTCTTTAGCCTCTGGCTCACACATTTTTGCCTTAGCTCAGGAAGGGTGGCTCCAAAGCAAACCAACCTATGCAGTAGCCAAGTCGCTCGCTCACAACTTAATGCCAGCAGCTCACAAAGTAGGATTTTTGCTCACAAGACCCTGCAGCTTAGAGGGAGCATTGGTGCTGGGGCTGAAGAGGAACAAAGTCAAATGCTGGAGTTCAAGATGAGACCAAAGGGTAACCAACCTTTGTGTTCAGGTGGGAGTTGGCAACTTATGCAATAACCCCCCCCCCCCAACGATATCTCAGGGAAGCCAAGAGTCAAAGCCTTGCAGGCCATGAAGCCAGGAAGGATGCTAAACCTAAAGAAAATAACATAAGAGAACCCTGCTGGATCAGACCATCTAATCCATTAGATCATCTAGTCCAGCATCCCGTCTCACAAAGTGGCCAATCAGTTTCCCTGCAAGGCCAACAACAGGGCACAGAGGCCAAGGCCTTCCCCTGATGCTGCCTCCTGGCTCTGGGATTCAGAGGCTGATAGCCTCTGAGCATGGCGGTTCCTTTCAGTCATCATGGCTAGTAGCCACTGATGGACCGATCCTCTTTTAAAGTTGTGTATTTCTGTGGCCATCATTACATCGTCTGGCAGCGAATTCCACTTTTTAATCAGTCTCTGTGTAAAGAAGTATTTCCCTTTGTCCATCCTGAACCCACTATCCATCAGCTTCACTGGATTCCCTCAAGTTCTAGTATTTTGGGAGCGGAAGGAAAATTTCTCTTTGTCAAGTCTCTACATGCCATGCATAATTTTATAAACCTCTATCACGTCCTCCCTTATTCATATCTTTGCCTCGTAGGAAAGGTGCTCCGACCCCCTAATCATCTTGGCTGCCCTCTTTTGAACTTTTTCCAGCTCTGCAATGTCCGTTTTGAGATACAGTGACCAGAACTGGATACAGTATAACAAATGAGGCCGCACCATAGATCTGTACAGAGTCATTACAATATTGGCTGCTTTATTCTCAATCCCTTTCCTAACAATCCTGAACATAGAGTTTGCCTTTTTCACTGCTGCAGCACACTGGGCTGACACTTTCACTGGATCTCAGTCTCAGCAAGTTCAGACTCCATTAGCCTGTACTTGAAGTGGGGCGGCTGTTGCTGTTGTTTGTCCCAATATGCATCACCTTACACTTACCAGCATCGAACATTTGCCACATTGTCGCCCGCTCACTCAATTTGTGGAGAAATATTATTCTTCATAGGAAAATGTGCATACCTATCATTTGTAATCAAATGTCATGTTTAACTTATTGAGATAACACAATCGGTTTCATTCATCATATATGACAAGATGTTCTTTTACACGAAGCAGAAATATCAGCACAAGTAAATCACATTAAATGGCCTAGTTTTCAACCTTACTACAGTGCAAGGGAATTAGCATGGTACAAGCTGTGAAAACACCCCTAGTTTCCATCTAAACTTAGAAGACATACCTTTTACCTTTGGGTAAGAACCACCAATTGAGAGTCCCTTGGACTGCAAGAAGATCAAATCAGTCAATCCTAAAAGAAATCAACCCTGACTGTTCCCTGGAAGGCCAGATAATGAAACTGAAGCTCAAATACTTTGGCCACCAAATGAGAAGGGAGCACTCACTGAAGAAGACCCTGATGCTGGGAAAGTTGGAAGGTCAAAGAAGACGGGGACAGCAAAGGATGAGATGGTTAGACAGTGTCATAGATGCAACGAACATGAATTTGAGCCAACTTCAGAGGACAGCGGAAGACAGGAAGGCGTGGCGGGATCTGGTCCATGGGGTCGCGAAGAGTCGTACTCGACTGTGCGACTGAACAACAGCAACAAGAACCACCATGAATGAGAGGCCTGACTCAGCAGCTGTTTGCTCAAAACTGCTTAATGCTGAGCATTATACCACCTTTAACCACTGAGTCCAGAGTAGACCTTCATCAGTGCCTGCATTGTGATAAGATGTAAGGTTTAGACCACACATTACTGATTGTATGAGTAGGGAAATTAAGAGGTATACGTTACAGCAACCAAGTCCATCCATAAGCATGTTGTGGGGGAGAAGGAAGGTGTTAGGACAAAGACTTCTCTTCCAAGTGGAGAGTTCACAAGATGCCTCCTGAGGTCAGCTACCTGAGATCAGTGACCTCTCTGTGTCTTCTCTGCCAGCTGAGGCAGAGTAGAGTTTGAAGAGCCACACCTGGGCAGGGGAGGGAGCAGGGGATGTGTAAAGATGACAGATGGCAGCAAAGAAGTTGGCAGCAAGGGACTCAGTGTGGTACATTTTCCACAGCAGGTAAGAATGTAAGAACATAACACAAGGGACATCTTACATGGCTTAGACCGAAGATCAGCAGTTTCACAAGAAGTCTAGGATGGATACCATCTGGTCCTGGTGATTTGTTAGTTTGCACTTTGTCTATACATTCTAGAACTTCCTCCCTTGTCACCACTGTTCACCTAAGCTGTACATATCCATTCAGGAACAGGTATTTGCCTTGCCTCTTCAGCAGTGGAGACAGATGGGAAGAATTCATATAGCTTCTCAGTACTCACCTTATCTTCCTTAAGTACTCTTTTAATTCCATTGTCCAACAGCTTCCCTAGCTGGTTTCCTGCTCCTAATGTATTTAAAGAATTCTTCATTGTTGGTCTTTATGCTTTTAGTGATACATTCCTCAAAATCCTTTTTTTTTGCATCCCTGATTGTCTGCTTGCATTTCCTGTGTGCAAGTTTGTGTTGGTTTTTGTTTGCTTCCTTTCGGTAAGACTTCGGCTGAGTTCAGACTGGCAGTTTGCCCTGAGACAGGCACGTGCCAGAAACGTTTCACAAATGGATTAAAGGGGCTGTTCACACAGACACATCTGTCAGGCATTCCCCAGCCGTACTCAGCCCGTCTTGTAGCGCTTGCCTCCCGAGTTTAAAAAGTACCTGGTGAAAGTGGTAGCAAACCCTGGAGAGCGCGGTCATCCTGCGTTCATCCCGCACCAACGAAGTGTGAATGCCGAAAGCCGCAATTGCTTGTGCGCTTATGCCAACAGTGCGAACGCTCCCTTGTGCCTCCTCCCGGGTATGCTCCCACATCAGTCGGTGTGGTGTGACCGGGAAAACCCGGAACAGTTTGTGCCGGATCTTTTTGCCACGACTCCCTCGTGCTTGAAACTGCCATTCTGAACTCAGCCTTCCAGTTTCTGAAGGAAGACTTTTTTGCTCCAATATTTCCCCTTACCCTGCTTGTTAGCTATGCTGGTGACCTCTTAGACGTTGTACAACGTTTCCTGACCTGTGGTTTACATTCCAACTGAGCCTCTAGTACTGAAACTTTGAGTAATCCCCAAACCTTTTCCAGAGGGTTGGCCCTCTTGACTGTTCCTTTCAACGTCTTTCTTTTGAAGACGTCTTTTGACTAGATTTCTCATCTTAGAGAAGTTTCCTCTTTTGAAGTCAAACATGAACATGTCCAGGGGCACTCTCCCTCTGGTTAGTTCCATGACCAGCTGTTCTAGGGCACAGTTATTTGGGATATCTAGAAATTGTATCTCTTTGGCAAGACTAGAACACATATTTATCCAGTCAATATGAGGGTATTTAAAGTCACCCATTATTCCATTAGGGATGCCTCCCTAATTTCATTTTTCACCTCAAGATCACCCTGAGCATTTTGGTCAGAGAGCCGATAGCATGTCCCCAGTACCAAATTACTTTTGGGGCTGGGTATTGTGACCCACGACAGTTCTGTGGAGGTGTCAGCCCTTTTTACAGTTTCTAGTTTGCTAGACGTCTCCTTAGCGTACATAGCAATACCTCTTGTCGTTTCTATACAGTTTGTATCCAGGGATGACAATATCCCACTGGTTCTCTCCCTTCCCCCAGGTTTCTGTTACGCTCACTATACCTATGTTTCCCCTTAAAACAAGCACCCCAGCTCCCCCCAGCTTCTGGCATTTGCATGGAAACACCTCCACATTGCGTTTCCCTCTAAGCATTTCTGGCATCTGCCTTTTCCACTCTGGTCCTTTGGCTTCTTCGACTGGCTACTCTACTTTAATTTATCCTCCCTTTCCTTTTTTGCCCACTCCCCATTTGTGCAGTTGGAAGCGTTTTTCCCTTCATCCCTCTAGGACAAATCTGCCCAAGCAGGATGTGTCTCATCTCCTGTTAGCTCCCCCCACCTCCTGGGTCCAGTATAAAAGGCTGCTCTGCCATCTTTTTATGTTATGTGCCAGCAGTCTGGTTCAATTCTGGTTCAAATGGATCCCATCCCTTTTGTGCAGGTCCAGCTTGTACCAAAATGCCTAATAAATCTATAGCCCACCTCTCTACACCATCATTTCATCCACACATTAAGACTCCCCAACTGTGCCAGTCTAGCTGGCCCTGCATGTGGAACAGGCAGCATTTCAGAGAAAGCTACCTTGATGCTCCTGGCTTTTAGTCTCCTACCTAGCAGGCTAAATTTGGCTTCCAGAACCTCACAACTATCCTTCCCCACATCATTGGTGCCAGCATGCACCAGGACCACTGACTCCCCCCTCACACACACTATCTACCAAGCTATCTAGATGATGGGTGATGTCTCCAACCTTTGCAGCAGGCAGATGGTTCAACACATTGTCCACACAGCTTTGGATGATTGTAACACATTTTGCCCCATTAAATGGGAGTAATACGGGCACAAGGTACATATCCAGGGTCGTTGCTGATCCTTGACACTTGCCAGAAACCCTTTGAAATCTGATGTTGCAAAGAAGTAAATACCCCAAAATGTATTGGGACCCATTTAATGCATACTAAGTACAAGATAAAATACGTGTTTGGATACTTTGATTATTTCTAGAGTATAGATTCAGATACAATTATGCACTGTTGCACTCACTATACAATTATGCACTGTTGCACTCACTATACAATTATGCACTGTTGCACTCACTATTTTTTTTCTTTTACACTCAAACTATTCTTTTACATTCTAACTAGCCACCCTGTATGCAAAACATTATGTGTTATTAATGACCACTTTTAGCCTTGTGCATTGCCAAATATATCCTAACAGTTTTTTAAAAAAATCTTAAGTATAGGAAAAAATTCATCTGTGCATTTCCATGACATCAACAGCACAGTATTTCCTTCATTTACCAGAGAGAAAATGTTGTCCTCCAATATTCTGTCCATAACAATTATTTGTTGCTTTACAGTATACCTGGGATACTAGTGAAGAATTTCTATTTAAAGCAATGATGGCTTTTACCATGAGAAAATATTCCAGTCAAAAAACAACCCAGTAAGTATGTGCTTAATTTTCTTGTTTTTTTTCCCTTCTGTTAAGTGAGATGAAAGCTATGCCATGCCAGAGGGTTGGAAATAATTAGTATATGTGAGCAGAGTGCTTCATTTCACAGCAGGTCAATTTTCAATGTGTGATGTGATTTCTTTCTCCTTACTCTATTAGAAGCTTGAAATTGGTCTGGCCATGAGGTAATTTCTGTAATAGTTTCTCTCCTGTTTCTGTTCACTATATCATGAAAGTCAGTTTTGGGGGGGGGGCACATGGAGCGGCCCACAAATAGCACAATTTTAATAGTCCACAAATAAAAACATGTATTTCCTTATGAAAATTGCAACCATTTGCAGGATTCAGTCAAGTTCGACATTTTAAAAAAATCAAGAGACTGTGGTTGGGACAGAAAAGCTCCTGTTCAGACAGGCTGAACTGTCATACCTTATGATTTGCACTTTAACGTGCTCCATTACAGTAGGCATTCTGCATACTTTACCAATCTGCAGACCAGTGACCTGATATGTCCCTTATAGTGCAATCATATGCAGAGTTACTCCGTTCTAAACAATCCGCACAGAGTGGCAGTATTAATGTTTCACACAACAGAGTGCCAAATTATAGAAGGTGCTGAAAAAAGTAGGTGAGAGTAGCATCTGAGAAAATGAACATTGGAGAGATTTACTGTCATCATTGTGGCATACATTTCTAATATCTGTCTTTTCCAAAGCAAGATGAACTCTAGCTAGAATCAAGCATAAATTGAAAGTGCCTAAACTGAATACTAGTTGAAAATGAGACATAATATAATTCACGGTATGGGAGATCCTTCCCCTTGCTTCTGGTATAATCCACCCCTATAAAACAGACTGCTGGACTAAAAGTGTCATTGGTCAGTGCTTAGAGATGGCAGCGATGTGTAAACAGTTCAGTATCCCGTGGCTTCTCTTTGTTTATTATAAACAGAACTGACAGCAGCTTTTAGAATGTTAGTAAGGGGACCTTTTCTCACTTCACGGTAATGCATTAGTGGATGGACTCAAGTGCAAAATACACACATTGCCTGAAAATGGCATGTGAATATTTAAACATCCCATTTTCTCAGCACACTACATGGCATTGGGGAACCAGTCCTTTCCACTCTCCCATTTACTTGCATTTTGTCTCCTAAATACCCTAGTACAAAATGTAGCGTTTGAAGCACCTTTGACAGATTTACTGCTGAGCAGAATCAGCCTAGGCCAGCTTTGTTTCCAGGCCAATTCATATAATACAAATCCTCGTGGCTTCCAACATGTGATGGGAGTAGAGTTGCCAAGAACAGGTTGGAAAATTCCTAGAGACTGAGGAGCAAAGCCTGAGCAGGGCAGAGTTTGGGGAGGGACCTTAGCAGGATATAATGCCACAGAGTCCACTCTCCAGTGCAGAATCTCTGTTGAATTCTGGAGATCTTCAGGCTCCACCTGGAGGTTGGCAACCCTAGATGGGAGTTCTGTTTCTCCCAGACACACACAGGCCTGATTAGGGTTACCAACTTCAAGGGGCCTGGAGTTCTCCCAGAATAACAGCTGATGGTCAGACTACAAAGCTCAGTCCCCATGGGGAGAAATGGCAGCTTCAGTGGGCAAACTCTATGGCATCACGTCTCTCCACTGAGCTCCCTCTCCTCTTCAAACTCTGCCCTGCCCAGGTTCCATAACCAGATCTCCAGGAGTTGGCAAACCTAAGCCCAGTTCTGATTGTGACCATGGAATGCATCTTCAGCCTTCTCCCCACTACAACAAAAATCAGTATTTTCCAGAACTGGATATATTGGAGCTGGAAAATATCAGTGTTCCTGGTTTTCAAGGTTCCGAATACCAGTATGGTATTCAGATCTGGGATTTTTTCAGGTTTCCAATATTTCTCAGCTCCATTATTCACTTGGGGAATTTTTCCAGAGGGCTGGGGGATACTTAAACCAAAATTGCAGGGGAGCTTCTAGTGCCTGTCCATTGAATAACCTCCAAATTTCAAGTGAATTGGACCAAGGGACCAAGGGGTCCAATTCTATGAACAAGGTGTCCCCAGCATCTTCCATTGTTTCCTATGGAGGAAAAAAAAGTGAAAAATGTAAAACCCAAGAATCTTCCCATAGGAATGCTATTGATGCTATTGCTAAGCCCAACCAATTTAAAACCCAAGAATATGAAACTATGCAACACCTGAGAATCTAAAAACATGTAACACCCAAGAATCAGAAACTATGTAAAATCTAGGGTTGCCAGCTCTGGGTTGGGAAATACCTGGAGATTTTGGGGGTGGATCTTAGGGAAAGTGGGGTTTGGGGAGGGGAGAGGCCTCAGCAGGGTATAATGCCATATAATCCACACTCCAAAGCAGCCAATTTCTCCAGGGGAACTGATCTTGATTGCCTGGAGTAATAGCGGGAGATCTCCAAGTACCATCTGGAGGTTGGCAACTCTAGTAAAATCTGAGGATCTCAAAGTATGTAAAATGCAAACATATCAACCTATGTAAAATACGAGAATCTCAAATGTGAGAATTCACAAAAAACATGACGATGAGACAATCCAACTCCAGCAAAGAACAAACTTTTTTAAAAAAGAAAAACACTTGAATGTGACAGAATCTTACCTAAAGCAGCCTGGAAAGCTAATACCAAGCCCAGGAGATACTGAAACGCAGGGGAAGACAAGAAAAAAAGTAAAAACCATCCTGGGACCTGCAAACACTGGCTCCCAATGCTCCCGGTTAATCCTGAATATTTCTGGGATTTTTTGGGACCCATTTTCTCAGTAAACCAAAAAATGCTCGATATATTTGGAGGAGCCCAATATATCCTGAAAATACCAATAATGTATTTTTCAGTTATATTTTTGGCTCAGCGATACTCAGATGCACATCCCTATCCTGAAATGGCTCTGGGGAGCTGCTGTTTCCCCTGAGGGAAATTACATGTAACGATGGTCTTCCATAATGAAGAAAACATTTGGTCTTTTCAGAAGACATTTCCTGCTAGGTAACTGGGTATGTTTTAAATTGCTATAGTAATTTACTTAATATTGAAATTCTGACTGTTTGTATTAAGGTTTTTATGTATGTTTTATTTGAATTTGAAAGCCATTTTGAGTCTCATCTGACAGAGGAGAATGCTACTTATAAGTAGCCCTTTTCAGATGTTCTGTTCTGTTCCTTTCATGCAAACCAGCCTGTTAGATGCATGTATCGGAAGTGCAATATGCATGGCTGCTGTCTTGTGTGAAATGGGGGATTCGTGGATATTTCATGTGCAATGGAAGCAGGTTCACTTGAATGGAAGCTGTACCTACATGGAAGATCCATGCATTGCCCAATTCACCTGAGACAGTGATTGTCAGCAGGGGTCTGAAAGTGCACAGGGAGCCAACTAGGGGCTATGCTGAGGTATCTCTGAGATACACACTGGCAGAGTGTCCCCAGGTGGCCCTGCACCCCGACTATGGCGTAGCCCATAGGTGCCCATGCGATGGAATATGCTGACCCCCCTGAACACCCCTGCCTAAAAGCCCTGTAAGAGCACAGGATGTTGACTACAGCTACAGCCAATCACCCCCTCCCCAGTGGCAGCCAACCCCTTCCCATGTACCCATTCACAACCCTCCCAGCACTATGAAACCCTCAACCAGGATGCCCGGTGGTTCAGTAGGCAGAGTGTGTGGCAACTCTGTGGTTCTATGATTCTATGGTAGGATTCTTTCTGTCCCAGAGGTCTCTGCTGTGCACACTCAGAGTGCATAGGGTTGCACTTGGGTGGTGGGAAAAGCACAAAGAGGGCACTGAGCCCACTGCGGGAGCACGTAGTACTATCGTCGAAGGGGGAGACCAAGTCCAAGCAACATGGCTAACAGGTCTCATTTCAGAACTCTAACAGGTATCCCATCTCTGGAGGCTCAGTCTGAAGGGGCAACCACACACTGACAGGTGAGCAAGGGTGCGAATCCAGCTGCCCCAAACCAGTAGTCCACACCTGCCTCCTTCATTCCACTTACATGAGCCTGGCTGCTGCCCCAGCAATGGTGGCTCCCACAAGTGAAGCCTGAGGAGTGTGCATATAGGGGCAACCTGAGTCAGACCTACCCAGCACCATGCCCCATGTCATGCAATGGGGCATACGCCCAGGGAGGTGTACCCATCTGTGCTGCCTATGAAGGGAGGAAGAACACTGGCAGCCCTGTACCCAGCTGTTCGCCCACTCCTTTGCCAGGGAGCCCCCCCCTCCCCAGGCAGGTTGGGGTGCCTGGCAGCTGCCTCACTGTGGTCTGTGCATCAGCTGGCCAAGCCACCAAGGGAGGGACCCGTTGCCTTGCAGGACGGAGCAGTTGCAGATCACTTCCTCACAAGATCAGTACATGTCATCTGGGTGGCTATGGCAAGCATGTCAGAGGGGTTCTCTGGCAAAAGGATGTGGAACTGCAGGCCCTGCCAGGGCCCCACAGGCCAGCACAGCCAGCCCTGCACATGTTTGTGTTCAGCATCTGTGTTCCCCGAAAACAGCTCACAAAGGTGCAGGTGCCTTCCCAGACAGAGGGATTTGGCGACTCAGTTCACTGGGATTCTTCAGAAGGTGGTATTCATAATGTCTGGGGTGTTCTACAGCTGTGTCCCTGTCTGTTTGTTTGTGAGCGGGTGAGCCTAGCTCCACGCCCCTCCTGCCCCACCTCCCTCGTCACGTGTGTCTTCCCCTTAGGGCTGCCCTGTCACACATCCAAGAGGGCGCGCTCTGACTCAGTGATTCCTCTGCCAGGATTGCTGTTGTTGACCTTTCTGGGGCCTCTGGGCTTCCACTTTGTTCAACTGTAAAACATAGTAGAGCTCCGGTGGCACCTGGAAGGCTGACCCCCACATATTGGTCCCCGCCCCCATCCCACAGACACACTTTGCTGGCTGCTGTGTGTAGTTTGCGTGGGGAACAGCCTGGAGAGATGACAGTCCCTGGACACTGTACTCCCCACAGCATTGCTGGCATCTGATCAGCCATGCATCTTGGTGGTGCAGGTGCAGGGACCCATGGTAGATACCAGGGAGCTGCTGTCATGGGTGCAGCATAGAGGGGTTGTGCAGCAACAGTCCTGACAAAATGATGGATCTCCAGGGTGGCCAATTGCCTGGGCCATCCCAGTCCCCCTTTTGTAGTTTGCAGGGGCAAAAGGTCAGCTTTGTGGTTTTTGCTCACTTCTCCCGTCTCCCCATGTAGGAATCAAATCCGGAGCCCTGGCCATGTTATCCCAGGCCCTTTCCACTGAGCCATGCCTGTCTATGAAATGGTCTCTGCCTGTCCCCATGTGGCTGGTGGTGATGTTGGCTGCAGAGGAATGCCTAATGAGTGGTGGCATGCCTCCTTTGAGCCTGCCTTCTTGGCCCAGTGGCTAGAAAGCTAGTCCAGGGTGTGGGGGCTGTGGGTTCAGGCCTCTATCTTTTTTGTCTTTCTTTTTTCCCTGGAAGGAGTTGTGCATCTCAGAGAAAGGATGCTTTAAATTATGTTACAATATGAAGATTTAGTCCTCACTCCAGCGAAAAGTGACAATGGAGCCAAGTTTAATATGAATACAACCAAACAAGGAGTTTTATTATACATAGCAATCTCAAGCGAAAGTGAAATGTATACTGTTTTTCTCAACAGCACAATTGAACTGATTATTACAGTGCCATTTTCAAACATGCTAATTTTAAGTTCACCACTAAATTCATATGTTTGATTTAAAGTGGCAATTGATGCCATGACCCAAAGGAAGAAGTGACTGTCATAATGGTGCTAAGACATCTTTAAGATATCAGTCCAAAATCATCTAAAAACTTCCACTGTGAGCCTTGAAATGGATTAGATGATTTTGGATGGATATTTCATATTGAAGATTCTTTTCTTACATATCAGAGATGGCCCTTAATGTTTGTACTCTTACACATTTCTGTTCTTTCATAACTGATACACTTAAGCCACAATAGTGAATATTATGAGCAGATTATTAGTAATCTGAATGATTTGCAGTGACTTCAATGGATTTAGAAGGGTGTCACAAATATTAAATAGAAAATTTATTCACTCTAATATTACAGAAAGCTCACTTATACTGAGCTTTTGGTGTTGTATTTACATTTAATCAATCAATAAAGAATTTTTAAGTAATTAATTAAAATTCAATAACTAGTGGACAGTCTACTATATATAGACTAAAGTACAGGGGGAAAAACAATAATTATACTGTAGGGATGTGCATTCAGTCAGAGAACGGGGCGGTCATGGTCGGGACGCTCTCCTGACCGAAAATCGTCCTAACGCCCTACCTACGGGAGAAGAGGTCGCCTGAAAGGGGGTCCTTTCTCCGAAAAGAGATGAGGAAAGTCTCTTTAGCAAAGAGCTCTGAGTTCCGAGCAGCGGGAACGAGCGGCGGCTTGCTTTTCCGAGCTCGGAAAGCTGCTCCGGTGCAGAAGGTGGGGCTACACCCAGCGAGGCTTCTCCGGCTGGGTAAATGTTACCGACTGAAACCAAGCAGAGATTCTTCCGGGAGGCTTCGGTGAGATTTAAGAACTCTGGTAAACTTGGCAACAAATTAACTCTGCAAATATTTCTTGAAAAGGAATTCAAGGCATTCTTCTTCCTGCTTCCTCGGATTTTGGAGAGTCGTGGAGCCTTAAGAATTGAAAAGCGGCGAATCTGAAGACACGATTCACAGGCTTGTTTTACAAGGCTGTAAGGAACAGTAGCGTATGTTCACCTTTTCGCCTTGCTTCTGAGCAAAGGGGGATACGTGTATTAAAGTGTATTAAAGTGAATGAAGAGGCGAGCTTGTGGATATAAGAGGAAACTCTAAACCATTAAGGATAAGGATTAAAACAAATTAACAGCAAATTAACAGCAAAATAACGGAAGGGGAGAGGAAGAAAAGGATTTAAAGGATTTAAAGACAGGTTAAAAACTGCTGGTGCCGTTATAAGAAGATATAGTAGAACGCGAAGATGCCTGAAGGACTTCAGAAACGATTTGTATATTTTGAGAGTGCCAGCGAATGAATTGCGTATGGACTGCATAGGGATAGTATTAATAGGGTTAATAGTTGGGGCATTTTTGATTAATTTGTTGGGAAAATATGGTGATAAATAAGAAGTAATATAACAAAGGGTAATTAACTACTTGGGAATAGTTTGCTTTAGCGCATTTCTTTTCTGGGGGGGTTTTCTGTTTGGACAAGATTAATTGATTTAATTGATTTAACCTGAGTTTAAAATTGAATGAACTGTGTGAATTGAATGAATTGTATATGTATAAGGAAGGAAGGGAATCTAAACTATTGGAAAGTGAAAAGCTATAGGTTAGCAGGGTGATCTTTTCTGAACTTAGTGGAGCTATAGACTTAAAGTCAAATCCAAACAAAGGGGAAGAGATAACAAAGCAGTTCTTTATTGGGAAGAGTGGGTTTGAACAGTGGTATTGGTTCTAGGTTTAGAAAAGTCTGTTTTTTTTTCCTCTTGGTTTTTTTTTTATGGTTTTGTTAGAATAGCGACTATTAATAGATTGAAAAAGTGGTGAGAATTAATAAGTATGTTTTCAAAAAAGAA
>NW_015170275.1:830306-830456 GCF_001447785.1 Gekko japonicus | reverse complement strand
TTCTCAGGTTACAAAACTGGCCGGAAAAAAAAGATGAGGATTTAAAAAAGGAAATAAGCCAGGCATTGGCTGAACTTTTGGAAACAGAAACAATTGCAGAAATAGAAAACAATATAGAGGCAGTATATAGAGTTAATTCTGCTTATGCGA
>NW_015170275.1:810302-828179 GCF_001447785.1 Gekko japonicus | reverse complement strand
TAGCGGTCGTAGGCCATGGAAGCCAGCAGGCAGCAATCTGAGTTGCCAAAAGACATATAGAAATACATCTGGGCCAGGCAACCAGGGTAGGAGATAGTCTTCTTCTGAGACAGCATGTTATGTAATGCCTTGGGAATGGTGGTGGAGGTAAAGCCAAGGTCAGCTAGGGCCAGGTGACTGAGCAGGAAGTACATTGGAGTCTGGAGGAGGTGCGTGTCGGAATGGATCAACAAGATGACTGTCACGTTCCCCAGGAGGGTGAGGAGATAGATGGAAAGGAAGAGTGGGAAGAGGAGTCTTTGGACCTCTGGCTGGTATGGAAAACCTCGGAGAACAAACTCAGAAACGTCCGTTGCATTCCCGAAGTTCATTGGACCGATGCTGCTGCAGTGAGGAGACAGCAAGAAAGTTAGAGACCCACAGCTAAGTATGGCTAATAAATCCCATGATTCTCATTTCTCCCTCTCACCAGTATCTAGCTACCCAATAAACAAATTCAGTTGGGTAGCTGTGTTGGTCTGAAGCAGCAGAACTAAGTTTGAGTCCAGGGGCACCTTGAAGACCAACAAAGTTTTATTCAAAATGTAAGCTTTTTGTGTGCAAAGCACACTTCTTCAGACAAATGGAACCAAAATTCCTCAAGGGTTACTTACAGGAAAAAAGAGGGTGGGGGGCAGCCGTTAAGAGGGGCCACTCAGAGCCAAGATGCATACGCATAGCTGAAACTGGATCAGGTAAGATCGATGGATAGCAGCAAATTAGCATGTCAATGCAAGAGTTAAGATTATACAAAATTGCCAAGATGGGTATTGCCTATAGAAGCGATGGCCATACCCTCTCTATATAGTAAATATTCGAAATGGACATATGAGGATTTATTAGATTCAAAGGGAGATTTGGTATCTGAGAAATGGTTGTTAGAAAAAGGCGTTAAGATGACCTGGTGGGAAAGAAATCAGCTTATATCAAGATGGACAAAAGATCAGCAAATAGGTATAATGGTTAGTCAGACAGCTTTAGATAAGAGTTGGATAAATACAAAGGAAAAGTTCATTAAAGAAATGTATAATTTTTGGATAGAATGGAAGATGGAGGATGAACAGATAAAACCATCAATGATAGCATGGATGCAGGATTGGGGCTATAATTTGGATATTGAGCAATGGGAAAAAGTATGGACAAGAAATATAAAATTTGTAAGAACATATGCTTTCAAGGAAAATATTATAAAGATGTTTTATAGATGGCATATCTCGCCAGCTAGGTTAAATAAATTTGATGGGAAAATAAGAAAAGAATGTTGGAAGTGTAAATATGGTATCGGTACTTTCTATCACATGTGGTGGTTGTGCTCCAAAACAAAGAAATACTGGGCTATGGTGAAAGTAATTATAGATACAATCCTACAAAAAGATTTTTCTTTGAAACCCGAGTGCTGTCTGTTAAGTGTGATACCTGATACTTATAAGGAAAAAGAGATATACTTAATTATACAAATATTAACGGCCGCCAGGATTGAGTTCGCAAAAAGATGGAAGGATGAGGGTATTCCGACAAAAGATGATATTATTAGTAAATTACTCTATATTGCAGAAATGGAAAAATTAACCTATATAGTTGAAGAAAAAAATATGGAAAAATATGATAAATACTGGAAACGAGTTTATGAATGGTTAAAAGAGACACAGTTGGGTTAAGTTATTATTATTATATGTTTGCCGAACTTTTGATGCTATAAAATATATACGGTGGAAGATCTCTGTATATATATATATTTGTTGATGGATTTTTGGACACCTTACGGTTGTGAGGTTATGGCTGTTGAAAAATCAATAAAAAGAATGTTTAAAAAAAAAAAGATATATCTGGTCTGGATATGTATCCAACAAACACCTTAATGGTATTTTCCAGGTATATTCAAGTCTTTGAATGGTATCTGAGAAATATTAAAGGATAACCAGAAAGATTGTTTTAAGGCTCCCGGGACTGTTTTTTCTTTATTTTTCCAATGGGTCTGTGTCTTCCTGAGGTTTGGTATTGGCTTACCATGGCTTACCATGTTGATTTGGCTTTGATTCTGTCCTTTTAAATTGGTTTGGTTGGTCTTGCAAGATTGCATTCTTTGCACAAGTTGCATGTGGGGTTTGCTTTTTGCTGTGGATTCTTGGGTTTGAAATTGCCTTAGATTTTTAGGTTATACATTGGCTTGGAACAGCAGTCCTTTTCATTTTGATTTGGTCAATTCTCTAGTTTGACACTGGGTTGGATTGTTGGGTTGTACATTTGTTGTGTTAGGCTTGCCACATTGTCCCATGGTTCTGCTGGGATTCTTTGGTTCTGCATTGGTTCTTTAGGTTTATTGGTTCTGTTTGCTTTGAGAGTCTTTTGGCCAGGGGTTGCTTTGCCCAAAAGGAAGCTTAACACTGGAAGTTTGTTATCACCCACCAGATCAAAAGATAGAGGATTCTAAAATGAAGAATGAATTACATATAGCAGCTAGATGAAATAACTGTCGTAATAGGTGATTTTAAAAGCCCACACATTGATTGGGTCTCAATATGTGTTCAAGTTGGAAAAAAGAGATTGAGTTTCTAGACACTCTCAATGACTGTGGTATGGAGCAGATGGTTACAGAACCTACCAGGGGAGAGGTGATCCTGGATTTGGTCCTAAGTAACGCCCAAGACCTGGTGAGAGATGTAAAAGTGATTGCACCATTTGGGAACAGTGACCATAATGTTATTGTTCAACCTTTGTATAAATAGGGAGTTGCCCAAAAAGACTGACACAACCACTTTTCACTTTTAAAGGGGTAACTTCTCTGATATGAGGGGGCATGTGAAGAAGAAACTGAAAGGAAAAGTAGAAAGGGTCAAAACCATTGGTGAATCTTGGAGACTATTTAAAACTACAATTCTAGAAGCTCAGAAAAAATATATACTGCAGGTTAGGAAAGGCACAAATAGGTATAGAAAAAAGCCTGCATGGTTAACAAACAAAGTAATGGAAGGTATAAAAGGTAAGAAGGATTCCTTTAAGTGGTGGAAAGCTAGGTCTCAGTGAAGTTGATAAAGGGAACACAGGCTGTGGCAAAGTCTGTGATCAGGCAGCCAAAAGGGAATATGAGGAGCATATAGCAAAAAACATAAAGACCAACAATAAAACTTTCTTGTGGCAAAAAGTACAGATTGAATCAAGGTATTCCAAAGATAAAACGATTGGTTTCAATGAGGAATGGCTTGAAATAGATAAGTTAACGATGGCAGGTGATCAGAATTTTATAAAGAAAATGTATGTTTTACTGCTTGATTATAAAATGTTTGATGAAACTGTTAAAAATATGATGGTTTTATGAGCACAAAATTTTGGTCATAATATATAACTTGAACAGTAGGATAAACTTTGGGGGGGAAACATTAAGATTACAAAATTTATTGCATATAAAGAAAATATATACAAGATGTTTCACAGACGGTATATAACACCTGAAAAGTTAGCTAAATTTGATAACAAATATTCTGATAAGTGCTGGAAATGTGAAAACAGGGTCATTCTACCACATGTGGTGGTTATGCGATAGAGTTAAAAAATACATGCTTTGACTCAACAGATTTTGAAATGTAATATACCCTTTACTCCTGAAGTATATTTATTGAACATTTTTCCTGATACCTTTAAAAGAGATGATTCTTACCTTTTGATCTATATAACTACTACAGCCAGAATATTATATGCTAAATATTGGAGATGTCAAGAGGTGCCAAGTAAGGAGGAATTTATTAATAATTTTTTTTTGAAGTGGCAGAAATGGACAAACTTACATTAACCTTGAAAGGCCACTTGGAAGATTCATTTGAAAATACTTGGCATTTTATGAATGGCATAAACATTATAACCTTACTTAAGCAAAACAATAAGAATAAGAGAAAACAAAGACATGAAGAGACTAAAATTCCTTACTGTTGCAAAACAATCTTTTTTTCATATAAGGTAGAAGCTATATGTATTAGAAAAGAGGCAATAAGTTATATGTAAACATAGTATACCCCCATTTTATGTTTAGAAGTAGTGTAGTATGTCTGTTTGTATGTATGTCTTTGTTTACGTAGTTAACAAAGACATAAATAAATAAAATTAACAGACATAAATAAATAAAACTTTCTTCAAATACATTAGAAGCAGGAAACCAGCCAGGGAGGCAGTGGGGCCCTTGGATGACCAAGGGGTAAAAGGAGTACTCAAGGATGATAGGGAAATGGCTGAGAAGCTAAATGCATTTTTTTGCCTCTGTCTTCACTGTGGAAGATGAGAAGTGCTTGCCCACTACAGAACCGCTGATTTCGGGAGGGGCATTGAAAGACCTGAGTCAGATTGAGGTGATGAGAGAGGAGGTCCTACGATTGATAGACAAAAACTAATAAATTACCAGGCCTGGATGGCATACATCCAAGAGTTCTGAAAGAACTCAAATGTGAATTTGTGGATCTCCTGACAAAAATATGTAATCTTTCATTAAAATCTGCCTCCATTCCTGAGGACTGAAAGGTAGCTAATGTCACTGCCATCTTTAAAAAGGGTTCCAGAGGAGATCTGGGAAATTTCAGGCCAGTCAGTCTGACGTCAATACCGGGTAAATTGGTGGAAACTATTATTAAGGAAAGAATTAGTAAGCACATTGATGAACAAAACATATTGAGGAAGACTCAGCATGGGTTCTGTAAGGGAAGCTCTTGTCTCACTAATCTGTTAGTGTTTTTTGAGGGAGTGAACAAACATGTGGACAAGGGGGACCCAATAGATGTTGTTTACCTTGACTTCCACAAAGCTTTTGATAAAGTTCCTCATCAAAGGCTCCTAAGTAAGCTCAAAAATCATGGGATAAAAGG
The DNA here is from genome assembly GCF_001447785.1 of Gekko japonicus. Taxonomy (NCBI): domain Eukaryota; kingdom Metazoa; phylum Chordata; class Lepidosauria; order Squamata; family Gekkonidae; genus Gekko; species Gekko japonicus. The sequence goes on along the minus strand of NW_015170275.1, from coordinate 823,293 downwards.
ACAAGTCCTTTTATGGATCAAAAACTGGCTAATTAATAGAAAACAGAGAGTGAGTATAAATGGGCAGTTCTCTCAGTGGAGGGGGGTAAGCAGTGGGGTACCGCAGGGATCAGTACTTGGTCCACTGCTTTTTAACTTGTTCATTAATGATTTGGAGTTGGGAGTAAGCAGTGAAGTGGCTAAATTTGCGGATGATACGAAGTTGTTCAGGGTGGTGAAAACCAGGGAGGATTGTGAGGCACTCCAAAGGGATCTGTCGAGGATGGGTGAGTGGGCGTCGACATGGCAAATGGGGTTCAATGTGGCCAAGGGCAAAGTGATGCACATTGGAGCCAAAAATCCTAACTATAAATACATGTTGATGGGGTCCAAACTGGCAGAGACTGACCAAGGGAGAGATCTTCGAGTCATAGTAGATGACGCAATGAAAATGTTGAGACAGTGTGTGACTGCAATAAAAAGGGCCAATGCTATGCTGGGGATTATTAGGAAGGGAACTGAAAACAAATCAGCCAGTATCATAATGCCCCTGTATAAATCAATGGTGCGACCTCATTTGGAATACTGTGTACAGTTCTGGTCACCACACCTCAAAAAGGATATTATAGCACTGGAAAAAGTGCAGAAAGGGGCAACTAGAATGATCCAAGGGTTGGAACATTTTCCCAATGAGAAAAGGTTAAAGTGCTTGGGGCTCTTTAGCTTGGAGAAATGACGGCTGAGGGGTGACATGATTGAGGTTTATAAGATTATGCATGGAATAGAGCAGGTAGAGAAAAAAAATATTTTTCTCCCTTTCTCACAATATAAGAACGTGTGGGCACTCAATGAAATTGCTGAGCAGTTGGGTTAGAACAGATAAAAGGAAGTACTTCTTCACCCAAAGAATGATTAACACATGGAATTCACTGCCACAGGAGGTGATGGCGGCTACAAGCATGGACGGCTTCAAAAGGGAATTGGATAAACATATGGAGCAGAGGTCCATCAGTGGCTATTAGCCACAAGGTATAGATAGGAACTCTCCGTCTGGGGCAAGTGATGCATTGTATTCTTGGTGGGTTTTTTTTGGGGGGGGAATAGTGTATGTGGGGGTGTCTAGTGTCCTGGCCCCACTGATGGACCTCCTGATGGCACCTGGTATTTTTGGCCACTGTGTGACAGAGTGTTGGACTGGGTGGGCCATTGGCCTGATCCAACATTGGCTTCTCTTATGTTCTTATGTTCTCTTCTATCTGTGGCTATTTTTTACCCTGGTGAACCATGGAATTCCTCCCTCCATAGCAAGCAATGCAGTACGGTTGAGGGCACCTTGTTCAGGGGTCCATAGAATTGGACCTCTCAGTTCAATTCACTTGAAATTTGGCGATTATTTAAAGGACAGGCACCAGCAGTACCTCAACAATTTTGGTGCAATTTGTTCAAAACCCTGCCCCTCCAGCCCTCCAGAAATATTCCCCATAGGGAATAATGGAGCTGAATAATATCAGAATCCCCCCCCAAAAAACCACCCCAAATAAACCCACACACACAAACCCAAAATTGGATCCAAATACCAAATTGGTATTTGGAACCCAGAAAACCAGGAATACGGAATGCCAATATTTTTCAGCCTTCTGATATCCATATCTAAAAAAATACTTTTTTCCCCTTGATCTGCACATCCCTATTATACTGTGCTGTTGATCAGCCAGAAGATGTCACTGTGGAACAGAGCAAAATGTCACCATAATATCGTGGTTGGCAACTAGTTTCCAACAAGGGCCATATTTTAATTGAGCAAGGTCTAAAGATCCTCTCTCAATTCAATATCTGGCTCTTCTCCCTGGTTTTTGTCCTGCCTGAGCTAATAATGCATGCATGGATCTCACCCCCCAAGAACACTAATAGAGTCTATCAGAATTGCCACTTAGTCTCTTCAGAGCTGATTGCCCCCATTTGCCAATCTTGACTTTCATGAGAGAAAACAATTGAAGTGCTGGGGAACAGGATCACAGTACAATTCTAAGCAGGTCTACTTAGAATCCTACTCAGGTCTATTCAATGTGGCTTCTTCCCAGGGTTACATTAATCAGTGCACTGGCCACCAGTTGCCTATTTCTAGTCAAGAAGAAAAATAAATTATATACACGAAAACCTTGTGCTGTAGAGAAGAATGATAGGATATCTAGGCAGAATATAAGTTTTTAAAATTGTCTTTGTGAGGGTCTAGTCTGAGCTAGGTTTTAGTTCATCCACACACACATATTTATTGTGCCAGACTTCACCCAGAACATATGAAACAAGAGTAAAAAAAGAAGCTCTTTTAGAATTTGGCGCCTAGGTGAAGAAGTCTGATGTATGTCATACTCTCTGAATACAGAGCACAAGTTTTTAAAATATGAAACCTATCAATATATGACTTCTAATATAGACAAGAACCCTGCTATCTCTCTTTTTACTGTTTATGCCTGAATTGCTATTCCATATTTGTCTTTACTGATTACCCTTGTTTTGTTTCTTTCAAACTGTCTACAGAACCTCCAATGTGTTGCTATGCAATGTAACGGATCGGGTATCATTTTGGTTCGTGATCACTAATTCTTCCACAAATACCACAACCATTCCCAGGAGTGATGTAGAAAGAGCTATAAGGTATTGTAGTGGCAAACTCTATAATCACACAAGTTCTAACCAAAGTAGTTGCCTTTTAGTAGCATTTATTGCACTTTTTGTCAAAAGAACTTGTAGCATAGTTCCTCTCCCAATAGCCATTTATTTATTAATTTATTTACTTTATTTGTTACTATTTTATTATTTATATTATATTGTATATTATATATAACATTTATTTATGTATTCGGTCATTTATACTCTGCCTTTCCCCCCAGTGAGGACCCAAAGTGACATACATCGTTCTCCTCTCCATTTTATCTTTACAACACCCCTTTGAGGTAGGTTAGGTTGACAGTGTGTGACTAGCCCAAGGTCACCCAGCAAGCTTCTGTGTCAAAGGTAGGATTTGAGAACAGCCACCTCCCCACAGTGGACTTCCTGTCTGGATGCAGGGACAGATTTGTGGTTTAATTTATTAGGTATGTTCCCAGTGAGCCCCCAACGTGAGGGGTCACTAGCAGCCAGAATATGATTGGTAATCCCATTGTTGTTATTGCTGCTGGTCCAGCCATGAAGCCCATACCTGTCTTTTATTTAGACTGTCCCGTGATCACCCTTTTTAATCATGACAGGTAAATATTTCTGTGACTCCTATCATTGTAAGAATGCCATCTACTTACCCCCAGTATAGCAAAGATGTATTTACTGGGGAAAGACAAAAAAATAAACTTTGAGGCCTCTATAGTCAATGGTCTATAAGAAGGGTGTTAAGAACAGCTTCAATGAATGGAGTTTGTCATGATTCCCCCCCCCCAATATTCCAATAGAAAATAGCTCTTTGCTTTTAATTTGTTGTGTCCTTTGCCTTTAAAAATCGTGTTATGTTTCAGACTGCCTCTTGTTGAATAAATATGAATGCAACAGTGAATGAGCGTGCATTTCTTGGGAAAGATTAATTTTTAAGCTTATGAGCAGATTAAAATGCTTTCTACAGAGAAATTCAAAACCAACTTTGTTGTATTAATAGGGGAAGCTGATTATTAATTTCTTGGACCTGGGTAAGAATAGTGGAATGCACTTTCTAATTTTTGGCAGTTCTTTGAAACATTCACTTTGTTTAAGCAGATTTACCATAAATCTTTCTACACTGGAAAATAGATTCAAACAATGGTCCACCACTTGTTGACATGATATATAATTGTAAAAATGCCCAGTACTGAATTTTAAACCCTACTGGTATTGTACAAATAAGATCTAACAACCAGGCCTTCACATGCCCTCAGATCAGATCAGTTTGGAGCCTTCCAGAGCTCGGATTATGGAACTGGTTACTGGAACAATGAGAACATGGCGAATGCAAACGCCTTTGTTAACCTGGAATTATTCTCTAATGAATCCTAAGCAAATGAGACCCTGCCCTCTCTACATCTATCATTTCTTTCACATTTTGATATGTCAAGTGTTTTCCATACATCCATCTTTCTCTCTCTTTACTGTGCTGTATGCAGTGCCAGCTAGGGCATTATATACATACACAGGGCTGTTTATGCAGCCTTACGTTTATAAATTGCCTGGGAGATGCAGAAACTCATGCCAGCAAGCAAGCTTTACTGAAGGAATTGCTGTGCCGATATAACCAGCCAATATTCACTGAACAGAGAAGGATTATCTGTTGGAATCTGTTGCTTGGGCTTCTGAGATTTTTTTTAAAAAATAGAATATCTCATTTAGGAATTCAACATTGTTGTCTATGGCATAATTATCTAGTTCTGAGTTTCATGTACATTCTGTTCAAGCACGTTTCAGTATTTTCATTTGCAAGGTGATGGCAGCTGTGAGTATGTGACGGTATATACTGGGGATCCTGTACTTTCAAAGAAGTGTAGGATAGAAGTGATTCCCCTCCTCACTCCCTATTGAATGGACCAAATACACCATTTGTTTCAGCAGGGTCATGAGTAAGGAATTAAGACAATTGTCTTTACCTGTCCCATGTTCTCTAGTCCAAAAGAGTATCTTCTTTATCCATTCTGTATGCTTAATAACAACTTCCTGATCTGCTACGTTTATAATTATTATGCATATTTTTGTATCTTTTAAGATGGAATAGATGGAGAATCAACAGTGCCTTCTTACTAGATGACAACACTCTGCAGTTCTTGGAAATCCCATCAACTTTAGCACCGCCATTTGAACACCCTGTGCCAGTCTGGCTGATTATATTTGGGGTTGTTCTTTGCATCATTGTGGCTGGAATTGTTTTCCTTATCGTATCAGGAATACAGAAACGCAAGAGGCGAGTACCTTATGTGTCCATGTTTTGTGTCAGTACAGCATTACAAAGCATAAATGGTAAAGAGAGTTACTTTTTGCAAATCAAATTGATTATGGAAAGGTAAGAGTAGAACTTTGCCATCAACAGTTATTCAAGCAGCTGTAACACATAACCACTGACAGTGGCAACAAGTTGCACACCAGTGTTCAACCATCCACAGCCTCGCTGTCTGCAATGTCAAGGGAAAGATTTCATTTCAAGCATCACATCTTCTGCTTCCTGCCACGTACCAAAAGTGATGAGCTGAACACCATAGAAATTACTGTAATGTGGGATTTTGTATCCTTCTGTGTATCTGTAATTCTTATTATCTAAAGCAAGTACAGTAACCAGGTGCTGTACAGGGAAGAAGACACCTGCCATAACTTCAGGCCCTTGGATAGATCATATCTATGGTGTAGCCATATTTTTAATACTATGTGCAGAGAAAGGATATCATAACTCTGGAAAAAATGTGGAAAAGAGCCATCAAAATAATCAGGGAATTGGAGGGGATAAAAATGATTCTGGGATGGACAAGCGGAGTCCAAGGAAGGGGCAAACAGACTCCCCATTGCTGTTTCCACTGATGCAAACAGCACTGGTGGGAAACCTGAAAATCCTCCTTCCCTCCCACTGGATTTAGAGTCAGGCAGAGTGACTGAGAGTTTTTTAAAGGTTAGTCTCCACATGAATGTGTAACTAAGAGTTGGGTTGTCCACCCATAACCTAATTCATGCCATGTGTGATGTGTATTTTGGCCCTTATGGAGGACAAGTCGATCAATGGCTATTTGACGTGATGGCTAAATGGGCCTTCGTGTTCAGAGGCAGTATACTTCTGAATACTAACACATGGGAAGAGGACGCAATAATAGGGGAAGCTCTTGCTATGGACTCTGCCAGGCATGTGGTTAGTGAAAGCATAAAACAGTGTGCTGGAGTAGATGGGGCTTTAGTCTGATGCAGCAGTCTCTTCTTGTGATCTAAGTATATAAAGGCTGGCTTAACTGAGTGGTCTGATGACTTGAAATTGGCTTTATGCTCTGTAATGTATCCAGTCCAGACAAGTCCAGAGACAAACGCAGAGCTTTGCTCCAAGAGACAATGGACTATGCGGATCCTAGCCCGCTCCAATCAGGGGGCTAGGTTCCCGGCTGAGAGCCTATGGGACTCTCAGCCACTGTAAATAGCCTATAGGGAAGTAGGGGTGTGTTTTGCTGAAATCACTCTCCGTCTGCGTACTTTTCATGCTCTTTATATTATCCTGTGTAAACATTAATGGGAGGAAAGCTTTCATGTAATGAGATTATCTTTTTTAAAAAACATATGTTTTATTTTAGAAAGCAAAGTATAATGTAGAGGGGATACAAAAAAAAGAGGGATTATGTAACAAATTATATATCAAGATTTTTATACACTGCATGATATATAAAATAGAAAAAGTAAATATTTCTCCCCAACATCCCCTTCATTATAGTTTTTAAGACTTTTTCTATAGGATAGATACAATGGTCCAAACATTTTGAATTTCATAACTAATCTATTTTGCAACTATATTATTAATTTCCTCATTATTGCATATTCTGTGTTAAATATTCCATCTTCTACATACCAGCTATAACATTTATTATTTGTTGTTGTTCAGTCGCACAGTCGAGTCCGACTCTTCGCGACCCCATGGATCATCTCCCGCCAGGCCCTCCTGTCTTCCACCGTCCTCTGAAGTTGGCTCAATTTCATTTATTATACCAAAGCTATAATATACGAAAGCTATAACTTTTAATATACCAAAGCTTAAAGGAAAGTCTATTATATATCTCACATATAAGATAAAAAATAACATTCTTGTTCAAAATCCACTTCCTCATACATTTATATTCAAAACTTGTTCTCATTCCATTTCTGCATTGTAATACATTTATATGCATAGTGATTCACATATATACAATTTTAAACTATTTCTCATTCTGAATTTGTCTCCTGCTTGTATAATAAACACTCCATCTCTCCTCAAATTTCAACATTGATTTATTTCTCAAACAGGTTTTTAATTTTGCCATTACTGCATAATTGGCAAATTTATTTTCTCATTCTTCTAAGCTTGGACAGATGTCTGATTTCCATTTTGCTGCTGTTACCATATATTTGAATATCTCTTCCAAAACTTTTGATAATTTGTTGGGCAATATTTCCAATAGCGTGTTTCCATAGGGAATTTAAATTTTAATATGTTCTGCATTTTTCCATGTATTTGCTTCCAGTTTTTGCTTTTTTACAAGTCCACCACATATGGTAAAACATTCTATTTATATCTTGGCATTTCATTTTCCTTTGTAATTTTTTTATACTTTCTCAATATCCTTTGGAGTTATATACCATCTGAAGAACATTTTATACCACATTTCTTTTAAACTCCTGGATGGCTGTGAACTTAAATTTCTTTTCCCAATAACTGTTCCTATTGATGCATCGGTATTCACTCTCTGAAATTCTGCATCCATTTAGTCATATTTTTTCCCTTGTTATTCTTTTGTTTCTAACAGATGATCTTTTTGTTTTGTAATCAGCTGTTCAAACTCAGTCATATATCTTAAAACTCCACCTTCCTTGCTGATAATCTTTAATCTTCGAAGTTGATTGGTGATATAACAACCATTGAATATTAATTTCTTCATCTCTAATGTCTTGCCCAGATTTGAGTTTCCCCTGAGCATTTACCATATAGCTCTACGTTAGAAAATCACATTATTTCTCGCATTCTTGTCATAATGAGCTTCTATTGGGGATAGGCAGAGAATTTGGAGGGCTCAGTAAATTCTGGCATGTAAACCACATTCTCTAAAGTCCATCTCTAATTATATGACTTAACTCTCTATATAAAAGATTAAAGTAAAGGTAAAGGTTTCCCTTGCTCGAAAGCCAGTCGAATCCATCTCTAGGGGGCGGTGCTCATCTCCATTTCCAAGCCAAAGAGCCATCCCTGTACAAAGACTTTTTCTGTTGTCATGTGGCTGGAATGACTAAATACTGAGGCGCACAGAACACTATTACCTTCCCACCGAAATGGTACCTATTTATCTACTTGCAATTTCCTGCTTTTGAACTGCTAGTTGATGGGAGCTGGGTCCAGAGACGGATGTTCACTCTGTCATGCGGCACTAGGGTCTCAAACTGTCGAGTTACCGACCTTCCGGTCTGCAGCTCAGCATCTTAACCTCTGAGCCACCGCGGCCCCTCTAAAAAAGATTACTCATTGTATATAATAAACATTCTAAATATGAATAAAAGAAATGAGGAAATAAAGAGTGAAGCTCATTTTCTAAACACCATTCCATAGTCATTATTATAGTTCCAAAACATTTATGTCTTCTCTTAAAATTTAAATTTAGAATGGAGGGGGGGATTGTAAGGGGAAAGGAAGTGGGAAAAGGGAATGGGGATGAAGTGGGAAGGGAGGGGGGAGGAAAAAAAGAGAATAAAAAGAAAAAACAGAAAAACAAAAATATTAAGTGTTATTGAAAATTGTGTGTGTGTGTGTGTGTGTGTATTTAATTTATTGGCTCTTAAAAGTCTGTATTGATCTTTTATATATCACCCAGAGAAGACCAAGATTTTTTTTTAAAAGTGAGGGAGGAGAAGCTTGCCCAGCAACTGTGCATTTGTTTTCCAGTATGCTAATTCCTCTATAGTTCCTGTTGTCTGGTTGTCTGGTGGGGGGTTAGTCCAAAGTATTTTCATTATTTTTACATGCTGGGGTGGGCGTCGGCCAAGTTAATGGTGGACATCATTTGAGTGTTCTCCAAGAGACCCCCTCCTAACCCCGCTGAAACGATAAATCAACGAAAACTTTTCCTATCTACAAATTATGGGAAAATTGTCTGGACAGAAAAACCAATCTCTGGAAATGAAAATAAAGCAGCTAAAAACTCAATTTCCAAGCGAAAAAGCGAACGGAACTTCACTAGGTCTGCAACAAACACAAAACAAAATGGCATCCAGAATGACGCACCAAACTCACCACTAACTAAGCAAGACCTCATGGATATTCTGAAACTTTTTAAAACGGAAATGCTGGACAACATCAACTCATTTCTTAAGCCTATGTCTGAGCAAATGGAAGCTTTACAAATATCGATGCAGAAAGTGGTACTGACAGCTTACACAGCTTTCGAAGCTGCAACAGCCACCAACGAAGACATTAAAAATCTTCAAGATTCGGAATCATGGGCCAAGGAAACGATACTACTCCTGGAACACAGAACCCGTGAGAAGTTTATAAAATTTAGAGGATTTCCGGAACACACTGAGGGATCTGAGGATCTTACCTCATTCTTAGCAACATGGTTGATGGCGGCAATGACCTTTGAAGATGGAGTAGCCCCAATGCTGGTAAGGGCGTATCGTATAGGCCCGGTTTCTACAGAAGCACGCAGAGGACCATGCGACATTATGATGGAATTTTTAGATTTAAGAATAAAAAATAAAGTCCTGCACGAAGCCAAAAAGACCGGCAACTTTAAATGTAACGACAAAGAAATCTATGCATTTCCAGAAGTTCCCCTGGAGGCTCTGCAAATCAGAAGAAATCTCAAACAGATTACAGCCTGCCTCAACGAAGCAAAAATTAAATATAGATGGCTGCAAACGGGCTCCCTACAAGTCAGACAACAAGTTGTAACATACCAAGCCAACGACATCGAAATGAGAGAAGCTCTTTTAAAGGCCCTAGGCTTAATATCACAACAAGATATGGAAACTGATCTTTACAGGAAACATAAAAGAGGAAACCAAACCACCCCATTCAAGTGGAGTAGAATTCCCACTAGAAGACGAATCAACTTATAAGCCAGTTGCAATAATGTTTGCAAGTTTTGTCTATTGTTTAATATAGTTAAAATTATTCACAGTAAGAAATATGTTATAAGCACAAAACTTAGGAAAAATAACATGCAGGCGGAAGGGAGAGGGGACACTCTTTGGGGCAGTCATGGATCCCTCAATGGGTGCCGGTTTCTTTTTGTATATCCTAAGAATAGTAGGGACAGCAATCCATATAGAGAAGCCACTTGGACTTTGTGTGGACAGTATCTCCACACCTTGGGTTTGCTGTACAAGGGGAAAGGGGGAGGGGAGGGAGAAAGGGGATTTTGTTGTATCATTCTATGACTGTATTCACCATTGTTTAACAGGGTTGCAGAAAATAAAATGTTTAAAGTTAATGTCAACAGGAATAGTTAAATGGATGCAGAAATAGATAGGCATTATTATCAAAATAGAAAAATAGAATATCGTACACAGACAAATTGTATACTTACTAACATGGAAAAAATGAATGTTTTAAATGTGGTTCAATGATTTAAAACCTCAGCTAAAGAGTTAGAAAATCACAAGACCATCTCAGTTTATAATATATATAAATATAAGAAAGCTTTTAAGCCAATGTTAAAATCTTACTCTCAGCACTCTAAATGGAAAGTCTAAAAATAATAACTTTAAATTGTAGAGGAGTTAATAAGATCAAAGCCAAATGAATAGCAAAGGATCTACAACAGCAAAAAGTAAATATAGCACTTTTACAGGAAACCTATATTAAAAAAGGGAGCAAGGCTCTACCCCTCAACTGGTTTGCAACACAATATCTGGCCTATGGGTCATCAAAATCAAGAGGGGTGGCTATTTTAATTTCCTCAAATACTAACTTTAAGTTTGAAAATTGCAAAAAAGACGAACAAGGACGTTACATATTTATTAATGGATCTCTTAATGATACACCAATGACCATAGCCTCAATATATGCCCCCAACAAAAATCAATGCCAATTTCTAAACGAAGTCTTCACCAAATTATACAAATTCCACAAAGGTCAAATACTGCTAGGAGGTGACTTAAACTATCTAATGGATGTTTACTTAGAAAAAACATCTTTCAAAAAATCAAATAAAAACAGAAAAATGGAGAGACAAGCACCCAACCAACTTAAAATATTATTACAGAAATTTGATTTACATGATATCTGGAGATTGCAACATAGCAAAGAAAGAGACTACACATTTTACTCAAAACAACACAGAACACACACAAGAATAGACTATCTCCTGGCCTCGAAAGACTTAGTAGAATAACAGCATCGTCCATTGGCATACAGAAATGGTCAGACCATGCACCAGTCCAATGTATTATCAAAGGCAAAAACTCAAATTACAAAAAGCAAAGCTGGAGATTTAATAAACTTTTATTGCAAGAATCCAAAATACATGATATACTTCAAAACGAATTGATAAACTATTTTAAAACCAACACCCCAGATGATACATCAATTAACATAGTATGGGAAGCATCAAAAGTTGTTATATGGGGCCATTGCATATCCCTGATGGCATCCTGTAAGAAAGAAAGAAACAAAATTAGATACGAACTTTCCCAAAGTATTAAACAACTTGAAACCAATAATAAAATAACATGTAGTAAAAAAAAATTACAAAAGATTACAAGACGCTCGAAAACAACTAGAAATGATTGAGACAACAGAAATTCATAAAGAAAACTTCAATTATTGCAAAACTGACCAAGTAAAATGCCAAAAAAAACTTCGCCTCTTAACATGGAAACTTAAAAACAAACAATCAGACAGATACATTGGAAGCATAAAAAACCATCAAAATGAAGTAAAATATGATACAAAGGAAATTATTCAAGTAATCCAGACTTTTTATGAACAATTATACACCTCTCAGAATCCTGTTTCTCAAAACATTACAAATTACTTACAATCTATCAAATCAACACCTAAAATAACTGAAGAATATCGAATGATATTAGAGGCTCCTATTACTTTACAGGAGGTAGAACAAGAAATCAAAAAGTTCAAAAACAATAAGGCACCAGGGCCAGACGGCTATATTCTAGAATATTATAAGGCCTTCCAAAAAATACTAAGCAAACCACTTCAGGAAACATGCAATGCAATTATAGAAAATTGAGTAATGCCAGAAACTTGGAAATCAGCGAACGTAACCAAAGAAAGGAAAAGACAAGTCAGACCCGAAATCATACAGACCAATCTCTTTATTAAAGACAGACTACAAAATCTTCACATCAGTAATAGCATCACGAATGAAAACCATCATAGCCAACTATATCCACAAGGATCAATCAGGATTTGTCCCAAAACTGGACATATCTGACAATATACGCAAAATGCTAATATTATACACAGGGGTCATTTCGTAGAAAAAGAGCTAGGGGAACTCATTAACATAACTCATTAGCATATGCCGCACCCCCTGACATCACCAGAAGTGTGTCATAAGGCCACACCCCCTGACATCACTGGAAGTGTGTCATAACATCTACATATTATAATATAGTGTAAGAACTTCACAGTACTGAAATAATTTTAAAAACTGGCCAGATAATTGCCCTTTAATCACACTCACTTTCACATTTATTAAAGACTGGTATACCCCATCAACGTACAAATGTAATAAAATCTCCAAATGCAAGCCACCCCTTAAATTCATCATTCTGTTGGTGGACATTCTTTAATATATGTTATTTCAGGCAAGTAAACCAATCTGGATTAAAATGACATGCAACAGTGTGCTTTTACGTGAACAAGGATTCTAATCCATATTTCTCATTGTTACACTGCCAGAACAAAGTCTGAGTCCAGTGGCACTTTTAAGACCAACATAGTTTTAGTCAAGGTATAAGCTTTCATGTGCACACACACTTCTTCAGATACAATGAAATGGAAATTACCAGTCCATACATACAGATAGAGTACCCTGGCAGTTCTGCAAACAACCCCTTGCCTGATCACCTCTGGATGGTAAGTAAGAACTGTGTTCCACTAACCAAAAATGTTTGGAAACTGGGAGATAGCTCTTTTATTCCTTTTAGGTTATCTGCCACACAAACCACACAAAATATGGGCAGGGAGGCTACTAAATATTTTTATAGACTACTTTCCATGGTTTTATCTGAAAGGCCAAAGTGTCTGATAAGAAGGTGGTATTTCTTCCAAATGACTACAGTAAAAGCTCACAATCTTCTGTACTGCTGGAGCACTAGTAAATTT
>NW_015170275.1:791483-810219 GCF_001447785.1 Gekko japonicus | reverse complement strand
AGAGAGAGAGAGAGAGAGAGAGAGAGAGAGAGAGAGAGAAAGGCCCGTTAAGAAAGAAGCCGAGAGGGCTGCAATCCCGGGCGCGCCTACCTGGGAATCAGAACCACCAGGCAGGGGCAGGGCTGCGCTCCGAGAGGGCACCTCGCTGGACTGGCGTTTCCAGAGGCCAAGGCAAGGCTGCGGTCGCTTCCTAGGGAAAAGTCCCACGGAACTCCGGAGGACTCAGGCCGGAGCCAAAGACCTCCGTGAGCTGCCGCCACCTGCCTGGGGTAAAATCGCTCTGGATCTTGACTTCGGGAAGGAACTGGCGCCATGTTGAAAGGAAAGCAGACTCCCCCGCTTCAAATGTAGCCTCTGCACTGGCCGAGGGGAGGGGGAAGGACTACCCAAATCCCTCCTCCCCAGAGGGGTTCGAATTGGGCCGAGACTGTTGTGTGAACCCTGAACCGGCGTCTGCCACGACTCTTTCGGAAGGAAATGAAAAAACCCAGCGGGAAAGTGCTGGCGGCCACTCCGTTGCCCCAAAGCCACCCCGCAGATCCTCCTGAATACCTTTGCTCCGGTCTGCCTCCCTTACCACGTATCCTCCCCACACGTAAAGGCAGCTCCCGTCCACCACGGCGTAGTGCCCGCTCCATTCCTCAGCCACGCAGAGGGGGCGGGAGGAGAGGGAGCACCGGCCGCCATCCCGGCACGAGGGGAAGGGGTGGGCGGGATCCTGGCGGCTGTCGCCTCGGCAACCACGCGCCGCCGCGCTTCCGAGTCCGGCCACGAAAGCTCTTCTCGCACTGCTCAGATGGAGGGACAAGATTGCGGGGAGAGGCCTTCTCCCCCCCTTTTTGGCGCGGGTGGCCGGGTCGTCTCAGGGCTGTTGGGACGGCGAGGGGCCGTTCGTGCCACACACGCGCCTGCCTGCCGCCTTCCTCAGCCCGCTTCACACGCACAGAAGTGCGGACGGGAGATAGGGCGGGTCACACCACGGCGAGGGAGAGGGGAGCCCGGAAGCGGGGCAGCTGAAAGCGGGGGGCGGGGCTTCGTCGTGTGCCTCGCACCTCACCCCGGGGGAACGGCGATCCCCCGCGATTCCCCCCAAACAACCCCTGATTATACACCATGGAAAACTGAACAAGATTTCAAACACAATATTAATGTCAATCAATATACAAAAAGCCTTTGACTCATTAGAAATACAGTTTTTAAAATCATTAATTTTACACATGCAATTTGGTCTGGTCTTTTTTAAAACAATCCAAGCCATATATCAAAACCCCAAAGTAAAATTTTTAATAAACGGAGAAACATCAGAACAAATAACTTTAACAAGAGGCACAAGAATGTCCTTTATCCCCAATTTTATTTGTTCTAGCAATGGAACCCTTAGCCTGTGCTCTACATTCAAACCCAACATTCGAAGGGATCAAAATTCACAACAGAGAATTCAAGATCAGCTTATTCGCAGACGACATTATACTATACATGGCAAATCCAGAAAAATCAATACAAGCCATAAATTTAACTCTTCACCAATTTGGCTCAGTAGCAGGATTAAAAGTAAATCAACCAAAATCAATGATCTACCCAATCAACATGCAAGATAACATTAGAATTCAGCTGAAAAAATGTTACACATATCAGTGGATCGACAATCACTTACAATGTCTTGGCATCAAAATCCCACTAGATATCACCAAGCTTCTAATGGCTAATCACATAGAAATCCACAAAGAAGCCAAACTACTAACTTCATGGAACACCAAAACATTATCATGACTGGATAGAATCAACGTCCTATGCTCATTTATATTACGAAAATACCTCTACTGTTTTAGAACTATACCTATCCACATTACACATCAACTATTTAAAAAATGGCAAAAAGACATTAATAAATGTATTTGGAAATTCAAATCACCACAAATTGCATTCCACAATATGCAAACTCCTAGAAAAGCAGGTGGACTGGCCATCCCTGATCTAAACCTATATCAAAAAGCAACCACTTTAGCATCAATAGTTCGACAATACCATGAAGACCACTCCTTGGATTGGAAATGGATTGAAGAATCTTCATCTCTGGACCTAACCTTCCAAGAACTCTTGTGGAAAAAATCCTTCAAAGACATTGAACACCGAATCAAAAACCCTTATATGAAATCAATGCTCAGAATATGGTATAAGGTAAAACCCAAAACTATCAGACCATCCTCACAACTATGCACCTTCACAAGGCAAAGATGGTTTCAACTTGCTGAAAACCTTGAAACATTTTGTTCCTGGAAGAAAGCTAATATCACTAGGATTATTGACGTAATACACAAAGGAAAAATATTAACAAAATCAGAATTGGAAGAAAAACACAATACAACCTTCAAATGGTATGAATATTTACAAATTCAACATCTGATTAATTCAACAGAATTCAAATCTACAAGCAAGTTACCTCTCATGGAATTAGAAAAATTACTAATTAAAGGAAACCCCAAAAAGGCCTCATCTCTAAAATCTACACCATCATACTCAATGCTCAAAAAAATCAACCTTTAAGTTATCAAAAAGCGTGGAACTCAGACTTAAAAACACAACTTACTGATGAAAATTGGACTGAAATATGGCAAACACAATCGAAGATCTCCAAAGTTTTAAGCATCCAAGAAACCAACCTAAAAGTGACCACCAGATGGTACTTAACACCAACTAAACTAATGCACATAAGTCCTACTATATCACCATACTGTTGGAAACTCTGCGGCAAAAGAGCAAATTATTTCCACAACTGGTGGATGTATGAACACATACAAAACTATTGGAAACAGATTGCTAAACAGATTGAAAAGCTGACAAGTTATAACCTACCTTTGATTCCTGAATTGATGCTGCTCCATCTCTGGCCTTCCGACCGTCCTCCTGCAAATAGAATAAAGCTAATTAACATTTTGTTAACAACAGTTAACAATTGCAAAAAACTGGAAAAATACAAAGCCTCCCACAGTAAATCAATGGATCCATAAGACATGGGACATATTTATGCTGGAAAAATTCTCAATCTATGACTCAATACACCAAAATAAATGTGAATTCTATAACACACTTAGCATTTGGTACCCAATATTGGACAAAATATCTTTACATAAATTTGACTGGGAAAACATCACTGAAGCTAAATATAAGATAATGCTTTACAGCTGAGAAAAAACAGGTCATGATGTTTACTTCATCCTGTAAATACTAATTGGTAATAGCATATAGTACAGTTATACGACTTGGTTGAAAATTATCTAACTTTTCTGCTAACCAAAAGTTTTGTAAAAAAACTGCCTGTTCTGTAATTGTAAAACCAACCCTATTTCTCTGTATAGTTGTTTGAATAATTGCATTGCATTACAAAAAGTTAATAAAATTTCTATTTTTAAAAAAATTATTTTTACATGCCAAGATAGTATTCTAGTAAATAATATATAAAATAAGATAGTAATTTATATCTTCCTGTTGAGCTGTCTATTTGTCGCATCTGCCAGACTACCACTCTCTCTCTCTCTCTCTCTCTCTCTCTCTCTCTCTCTCTCTCTCGCTGCCGCACAGCAGAATCGAAGCTCCAGTCCTTTTATATAAACATTTTTTTCAGGTAAAAGGGGGGGAGGGTAACTGATTATTTAATCCACAGAAAAAAATAATCCACAAATATGTGCAGTGAGATAAAGTTTATCTGAAAGGTGAGAATATAGATTTTTTTTTTGCCTGCTTCAGATATTTCCACTCTATTTTAAATTTGGTCCTTCTTGAAGAATTGATTAAATTAGGCACAGTTCAGTAGTTTATCTTTGCACTGTCACAAATCTCAGTTCTCTGTGCTTTGTAGTCCATAAATTTCCAGAAATTCTCTTACCAGTGAAGTCAGACATTGCTGGGAATCTGGAAATCTGCCAGCCTTCTGAGTTAGTTGTAATTCCAAAACATATCTTTTAAAATGTGCCAAATGATTAATAACATTTCTTAAAAAGAGAAAAGGAAAAAGAAAATATAAGTGGTGGTGGGGTTTGACCTTGCCAACAAAAGCCCCTTATCCTTCACTGACTTTGGTATTGTCAGAACCTAAGCAGAGTCTGGATAAATCAGCACTCCCTATCAGTTGGATCTCCCCCATAGGGGGAGGTATAAGGATAGAAGAATAAATTCTCTCTATCCTGGTGTAATACGCCTTCAGTGAGATAAATCTGGAGCTTTTAGAAATGATCCTGTTCAGATTGCCATTTCCGCTGTAACATGAAAAGGCTATGAACAGGATGTTCAAATTAAGCCCTATTTTGAGGTGAGGAGGAGGGATTTATACCCCACCCTTCACTCAGAGTCTCAGAGCGGCTTACAAACTTTTCCTTCCCTTCCCCACAACAGACACCCTGTGAGGTAGGTGGGGCTGAGAGAGCTCTGACAGAAACTGCTCTTTTCAAGAACACCTCGGACAGAACTGTGGCTTGCCCAAGGTCATCAAGCAGCTGCGAGTGGAGGAGTGGGGAATCAAACTCAGTTCTTCCAGATTAAAGTCCGTGCACTTAACCACTACCTCTATTTATTCTAACCACTGCCTCTATTTAGAGTGAACAGAGGTGATGGTGCTTGGTGATTTGTCATATAATGGACCAATTCACATATTACTGGTGACATGACAAAATCTTGTCTCTGGGAGATTGAAAATGAAGGTAGACATGTGAACTAGTCTTTTGGAGATGTGAACGTGCATGGCTTCCATTTTCTAGACAACAGCATTGTAATCAAGGAGTCATTGCCTCCTTCCTTTATTTATCCTTAGCAAATCTCTGCATCCAAGAATCTGCAGGAGGACAATATATTTATATGGCTGCTCATATTACTGATATATAACTCCTGACACAGGTTATTGCAATGTGTATCATCATGCTGAAAAAGTGCTATTGTTGACCTTTGAGTTTCTTATCTTCCCTAAACTGCTGATACTGGATCATATATGGCATGGGAGGGTCTTTGGTTATGAAGCAGTGGCCCTCA
The DNA here is from genome assembly GCF_001447785.1 of Gekko japonicus. Taxonomy (NCBI): domain Eukaryota; kingdom Metazoa; phylum Chordata; class Lepidosauria; order Squamata; family Gekkonidae; genus Gekko; species Gekko japonicus. Next base: position 805,200 of record NW_015170275.1, on the reverse strand, counting down.
AGGTCAAGATCCAATCTGTAACTAAAATGTTAAAAGCACAATCATCACTCATTCTAACCACTTGCTTGTTCTAACCCACATTTGCTAGCATTTTAGTTTTTGCGGGGACAACAATTAGAATAAAAACTGTTGTTATTGCAATTATGAGCTAATCCAGACACGGGATTGTATCACAGACTCCGTTTTATTTTTTTGCGGAATAAACAAATATGTAGAAAAGACAGCAGATGCAGTCAAGAGAGGTCATTTTTGTTAATGATAAGAGGAAGAAAAATCTGAAAAGAAATTCTAAATTGCTTAGCGTGAGCCAAAAGCCTTTGGAAGCTGATAAACAGGACAGAAAAGCTGACATTCCTTGTTAAATTTCCCCCGGCATCTGGTGTTCAGAGATGTACAGTCTCTGCATATGGAGGTTCCACATAGTATGATTTACACAATTCAGTAAAGATTAAACAACAGTCGGTTGGATCCTAGGAGTCCCTTCTGCAAAGTTGGGTTTTATAACTGTTAAGTCTTCCTTCGAGGGAGAAAGACCTCATCCAATGGATTATGATATCCATCTGATGGAGAAAGGCTTCCTTTGATGGGAAATAGGTATTTCTTTGTTGAAGAAAATCTTTTTTCTGTTGGAGGAAAAATTGGCTCTACCTCCAAATCCCCAGGAATTTCTCCAGCTTGAGCTGGCACCCCTAATACAGCTACTCACCATGATGGTTTAATTCCCCACCACCACCATGTTCTACAGCAGTGTCATTTTATGTGCCAGTTATTGGGTGGACAGGGAACATAAGAAGAGCCCTGCTGGATCAAGCCAGTGGTCCGGCATCCTGTCTCATACAAGAGGCCAACCAGTTACTCTAGAGCAGAGGTGTCAAACTCATTTGCTACAAGGGCCGGATCTGACATAAATGTCACTTTGTCAGGCCGGGCCATGTGTGCCGTAAAATGTAATGCCAGGTACAGGAGATATAAACTTTATAAAAGACACAGGCGAACCTGATTAAGCAATTGATTCCTAGCAGTGAAAGCTATTGCTTTACTGGGGAGCCCACAGAAGCCTAGGTCTCCCAGATCCCCCACCCCACCCCAAGTTCTCATCCCTCCTGCGTTTCCCACAGTCTTTTTTCTGTTGGAGGAAAAATTGGCTCTACCTCCAAATCCCCAGGAATTTCTCCAGCTTGAGCTGGCACCCCTAATACAGCTACTCACCATGATGGTTTAATTCCCCACCACCACCATGTTCTACAGCAGTGTCATTTTATGTGCCAGTTATTGGGTGGACAGGGAACATAAGAAGAGCCCTGCTGGATCAAGCCAGTGGTCCGGCATCCTGTCTCATACAAGAGGCCAACCAGTTACTCTAGAGCAGAGGTGTCAAACTCATTTGCTACAAGGGCCGGATCTGACATAAATGTCACTTTGTCAGGCCGGGCCATGTGTGCCGTAAAATGTAATGCCAGGTACAGGAGATATAAACTTTATAAAAGACACAGGCGAACCTGATTAAGCAATTGATTCCTAGCAGTGAAAGCTATTGCTTTACTGGGGAGCCCACAGAAGCCTAGGTCTCCCAGATCCCCCACCCCACCCCAAGTTCTCATCCCTCCTGCGTTTCCCACAGAAGCAGCAGGGCTGAGGGGAGGGCCTGACAGAAAGGCTGTTTCCAAAACCTCCAGGGGGTGCTTTTTGTCCTTCCACAACTCCTTTTCCCTCATGGGATGAGAACAGCACCAGTTGCTTGTGAGCCAGATAAGAGCCCTGGATGGGCTGGTTCCAGCCTGGGGGCCGTATGTTTGACACCCCTGTCCTAGAGGGCCAACAACAGGGTATAGAGGCCAAGATCTTCTCCTGATGTTGCTTCCTGGTTCTGGGATTCAAAGGTTTAGTGCCTCTGAGTTTGGAGGTTCCCCTCAGTCACCAGGGTTAGTAGCTACTGATAGAAGGATGCTGCCTTGGAATCTCGCCTATGGGAAACAGGACGATGGAGAAGATGGGCAGCAAAACTCATGAAGTCCAGAAAGAGCTGCACCATGAATTATTTCTGAACATGTAGTTTGCTTCTAAGTTGAGCTGAATAGATTCTTATTTCATGTTTCTCAGGTGGTACTTGTTGATGGCAATAACAGCTTTATGCTCTACCCATTTTAGAGATACTAAGAAGCTTGAAGAAACAGATGTTTTAGAAGAGAAATGTGAAAGTGCCATAACAGTGGAAAATGGAATCCCCTGTGACACCTTGGATTTAAAAGCTGGCCATGTTAATGGCGTCTATGCAGCAGCAGATGATGAACGGCTTACGCCCTTATGAACTGTCACTGTGTTCTCATGAATCCCTTTTTCATGGACCTGTCCTGTTTTATCTAAGTAATACTACTGATTATGAAACAGCAAGACAAGGACTCTAATATAATGTGTTTCCCCTGCCCCTTTGGCAGACGGTAAACACACATACTGCAAATTCAGTTTTCATCAAAAGCTCATCACAGAAAGAACAAATATAGAACCCCATGTCATATGTTCTTTGGGTGTGTCAGGGGATTGGGGCAAAGGCTGTTTTCCATCACATGCTTTGTAATGGATTATTATTTAAACACGTTGCTACCCTTTGTCTTTTGTTCTGTTTCTCCAGAAAAAAATATGATTGACTTTCTTCCATTATTATACTCATAAGAAAAGTGATCCACTTCACTGGAGTCTGTGAGAATACTGCATATCAGCTATAGGCTAAAAAAGAGCATTTGTCACATGTTAGAAGGAGACAGATGATAACTTTTCAGAGAGGTTAAGTAGTACTATACAGCTGTCAATGTGCTTTCTACATGACTTCGTTTTTTTATTGTTCTGCTATGATCTATGGTCAAACTATTTGTGCAGGTTTCTTTATATTTCAAGATACACTGGGGGAAAATAGATATCAGCTCTAACGCTGCTTCCATTGACTTGGATGCCTTTTGATATGACTGTTTATCAGCACCTGTTGGATAGTATCCATAACGTCAAACTGGGTGGAAGTTGATTCGAAGATATTCAAAGGCTAAACCAAAGGTAAAAAGAGGAGGCAGTAACCATGCATACTGATGAACACAGGAAATAAATAGGGGTAAATAATGATTAATAAGTAAACACAAATTTTAAAACGTGCACATCTGCTCATATTTGTCCCCCTTCATACCTCTTGAACATGTCTTGTCCTTTCAGACTGTAAAGCCCTTGGACAAGGATTGTCTCTTCCATATATCCTGTGATAGTCCTTGTTGGATTTTTGGGATAATAAATAAATAAAATTCACAATTAATAAAAACATCTTAGCCTTTTACATTCATAAGTTGTCAAGTAGGCATTGTTTGTTTCTGTACAAAGATTTTTTTGGTAGGGTACAATCATAAAGAGGGCGTGACCCAAAGCACAGTTACACCCTTCTAGGATGTAACTCTTCTTAGAATAGCAGTGTTAAAATTGTTTCAAAATAAGAACTATACTGGATGATTTCACACTCCTCTTTCTCTCAGAACTGTTCTGGAGTAATTTTCCAGCAACCAAAAAGTAAGCCTAACAATGCAAGACTAAACAGAGTTACATCCTTCTATACCCATTGATTTCAGTGAAATTAGAAGGGTGTAACTCTGCTTTGGATTGTGGTGTGAGCCAACTAGATCTTGCTTCAACTTCAGTAGTTGCTGCCACCAATTTTACCCTGTTCTTTATACTTTTTGTTGTTGTTCAGTGCGACCCCACAGACCACATCACGCCAGGCCCTCCTGTCTTCCGCCATCCTCCGGAGTTTGCTTAATTTCATGTTTGTTGCATTGATAACACTGTCTAACCATCTCATCCTTTGCCGTCCCCTTCTTCTTTGACCTTCAGTCTTTCCCAGCATCAGTGTCTTCTCCAATGAATGTTCCCTTCTCATTTGGTGGCCAAAGTATTTCAGCTTCAGCTTCTGTATCTGGCCTTCCAGGGAACAGTCAGGGTTGGTTTCTTTTAGAACTGACTGATTTGCTCTCCTTGCAGTCCAAAGGACTCCCAAGAGTCTTTTCCAGCACCATAATTTGAAAGCATCTATTATTTGGTGCTTGGCCTTCCTTATGGAAGGCAAAAGATTGCTTTCCTCATAAAAAAAGGTTCTCTAATTCCTTAATCTTAATTTACCCTCTTTTGTACTTTTTCCATCTATGCAATATCCTTTTTGAGATATGGTGACTGGAATGATACATAGTATTCCAATTAAAGATGCACTATAGACCTATGCAGGGGCATTAAAATATGGATTATTTCCCCACTTTCCTAAGAATGCCCAGCAAGAAGCTAGTCTTGTTTGGATGTAGGCACTATTTTCAGCTTTCAGATCTTAATTTAGATTTTTTAAAAATTCCTTGCATTTGCTATACAGCCTTGCTTATTCCTTCTTGTATTTTTAAAAATTAAAACAACTTGCTGAACCTTAATTTAACACAGAAATGTGTAGCTCTGTATAGTTGATCTTTTTGTAGAATGAAACATGGCAAGTTATTGAATTGGTAGCATCAGAAAGCCCATATCACATGACGGTTTTTGTTTGTAATAATCTGAGTGATTCTTGCACCTGCACACCCATTCAACTCCAATTACATTGTACCTTTGTCGATGATGACTTGAGAAAGCAGCTATACAACTACATACAAATTAAGCCTTGGTGTTTTCAGGAAGTAAGGCAGCCAAGCTATTACTTCCTACTTGCCAGAGGTTACAGGAGTTTTTAAAAACACTTCTGAAGCCAAACAGCATCTGCTGGGCACCCCTTCAATTCAAGCAAGTGCAAGGGTTACAAAACAAAAGAGAAGCACAGAGTTGCCAGCCGGGCCTGGTTCCTTCCTGGACGGAGTGATTTGGCATCAAGACCCAGGAGAATCCTGATCAGGTGACTGAAGGCAGCAACAGGGAAAGACATTCTCTTGTGCTAGCTAGGATTAGGATTCCCTCTGCTGCCTCTGTTTTTGCTGCTGTGTGTCTGTAGGGAACATGGGTCCAGGCTAATAACATGTAGTTTGGTCCAAAGTGACTAGCCCAAGGTCAACCAGTGCCTTTTTGTGTAAGTACAACACTAATAGCGGAGCTGTGGTGGCTCAAGTGGTTAAGACGCTGAACTGCAGGCTGTGGAAGGTCAGTAGTTCAGCAGTTCGAGACCCGAGTTGCCGCATGACGGAGTGAACTCCCATCTCTAGTTCCAGCTCCTGCCAACCTAGCAATTCGAAAGCAAGAAATTGCAAGTAGATAAATAGGTACCACTTCGGTGTGAAGGTAACAGTGTTCCATGTGCCTTGGTGTTTAGTCACGCTGGCCACATGACCACGGAGACATCTTCGGACATCTTCTTTGGCTTTGAAACGGAGATGAGCACCGCAACCCTAGAGTCGGACTCAACTGGCTTTCGAGCAAGGGAACCTTTACCTTTACCTTTACAAAAAAAAAGGGGTCAGCTCCCCAAAGTGAAATGAAACAGAAACATTCTTGTCACTTAAGGAAACACGGGCACAGAGAGAAAAAGGTGTCCCAAGGGAGGGTATTCAGCACTGCTACCATGCACCCCAATTTCAGCTGTTTGTTTTTCAGCAGTTACGTGTACTCAGGCAGAGATGAGGACTAAGTCAAAGGCTCCCATTGTGTAATCATTCAGCACATATGAAACTATTTCTGCAGAGATCCTCTCAGGGTCAGACTACATGATGTCTTTAAATACTTTGAATCTGGGCTCCCTGTACCCAACTGGCTTCCACCTCAGTCACACAGCAGCTACAGGGAACTTTGACGCTACACATTCTCAGAATACTCTGTGTGCAGCTCCAAAATTATGCACCCCCACTCCACTTCAAGGCAGTTTTAACTCAGGAGGCAAAGGCATGGGAGGGGAGGCAGGTGGCCCCTCCTCCCCCTACATCACTGTCCTGAGTAAGATCAGCTCTTGCAGGCTTTATTTACTTCATTTATACCCCATGTTTCTCCCCAATGGGCTTATAATTTTTCCTCTCCTCCATTTTTTCCTCACAACAACCCTTTGAGGAAGAAGGAGGAGGAGGAGGAGGAGATTGGATTTATACCCCACCCTTCACTACCCGAAGGAGTCTCAAAGTGGCTTACAATCCCTTTCCCTTCCCCTCCCCACAGCAGACACCCTGAGAGGTAGGTGGGGCTGAGAGAGCTCTGAGAGAAATGCTCTTCCAGAACATCTTTGACAGAACTTATGACTCATCCAAGGTCACATCAGCAGGTGCAAGTGGAGGAGTGGGGAATCAAACCCGGTTCTCCCAGATTAGAGTCTGTGCACTTAACCACTACACCAAACTGGCTCTCAGGTAGGTTAGGCAGAGAGTGTGGGACTGGCTCAGGGTCACACAGCAAGCGTCTACTTCTTCACCCAAAGAGTGATTAACACATGGAATTCACTGCCACAGGAGGTGGCGGCGGCTACAAGCATGGACAGCTTCAAGAGGGAATTAGATAAGCATATGGAGCAGAAGTCCAACAGTGACTATTAGCCACAAGGAACTCTCCATCTGGGGAAAGTGATCCACTGTATTCTTGGTGCTTGGGCGGGGGGGCAACAGTGGGAGGGCTTCTAGTGTCCTGGCCCCTGTCACGACAGGGCCAGTGGGACAAGGAAGAGAGGGGGAGTTCACAGTCCAGTCTGAGAGTCAAGCCAGAGAGAGAGAGCAAAATAACCAGAGCAACAGTCCCAATACATAAAGCCAGGCCGTAGTCAGAGCGTTACCGAGAGTCAGAGTCCAGATAAGCAAGCTTCAAAGTCAGGGTGCAGAGCTGAGGATCAAGAGCCAGGGAGTCGTCAAAATGCGGCCTGGAGTCAGGAGCCAGGATATCAGTCAGTAGCCGGATACCAGGAACAGAGCCAGAGGTGCAGAGCTTCTGGTCCGAAGGATGAGTTTGCCAGCACAACTAGCCAGCAGTCAGCGGCCTATTCAAATAGCTCGCTGAGTTGTTAACTCATTAGTGCCTCATTAGCACTGCCTTGCAAAGTCCTTGATCCTGCTAGAACTTTGGGCTTATTGATCTCCAACCGCGCAAGCATGCCTCTTTGCATCTGGTTGCCAAGTCCTGGCACTCTGATTCCTCAGCTGGTCGACAGGTGGCGGAGAATCGGGTGGCGTGCTGCTGAGGCCAGGCACCCCCTGATCGATTTCAGGTGCAGGCTGTTCTGGAGGCTGGTGCTCATCCTTTTCAGTATTTAGGTTTGGCAAAGACTCCCATGCCTCCAATGGTGTTAAAGTCCTCAGTTTCAGAGCTCCCAGGCGCTGGGTCGGGGGCAGGCATGACCGCCCCACTGCTGGACCTCCTGATGACACCTGGTATTTTTGGCCACTGTGTGACAGAGTGTTGGACTAGATGGGCCATTGGCCTGATCCAACATTGGCTTCTCTTATGTTCTTATGAGACTGGGAATCTGAACCCAGGTCTCCCAGATCCTAGTCTGACACTCTAACCATTACACCAAGCTGGCTGTCTTGCAGACTTTAAAACTGATGTTCCCTGAAGCTGCTGTGTGACTGAAAGTAAAATAAGTTGGGTCTGGGAACCCAGACTTGGCTCCTTCTAAAAATATTGTGTGGTTTGACCATCAGTGTGCCGATATGGCAGGTTTGGTGTAGTGGTTAAGAGCAGCAGACTCTAATCGGGAGAACCAGGTTTGATTCCCCACTGCTCCACATGCAGCCAGCTGGGTGACCTTTGGTCATTCACAGTTCTCTTAGAGCAGTTCTCTCAGAGCTCTCTCAGCCCCACCTAACCTCTCAGGGTGTCTGTTGTGGGGAGAGGAAGGGAAGGAGATTGTAAGCCTCTCTGAGACGCCGAGTGAAGAGTGGGGTATAAATCCAACTCCTACTCTTCCTCTTTCTCTTCCTCCCACAGTTGGTTCCCTGATTTCAGCATAATTTAATTCCAGATAAGTATCTATTAAAGTACAGAATGAAAATTGCTGAGGACACAGCTATGCTGCCATGGGGGTGGGGAGGTTGGTTGTGTTCTAATTGCCAGTGCATTCCTTCTGTGCTTCTTTGCTGCTGTAACGCTTATCTATAAGTTCTGCAGGTGGTGATGTTGATGTCTGGGTTTCTCAGGGACCGTGGGAGAGAGTTGGTTCCCAGCTTCAGCGCTAAACGGCTGGAGTTCTTTCTCCTGCGTGTGGGAGTGTGGCTAATTGGCCAGGGCAGTGGGGGTGTGTGTGCATACGAATACCCTATATCCTATTATGCCCCGGGGCAGCCGCCATTCTTAACGGTGCCTATGTTAATGCATCTATAGCGCTTCAATAAAGTATTACCTTTCCTGATAAGCGTGTACTACGTTGTTGGCTGTGGGTTCTGACAAGTTCCCCATAACTTCTCAGTGAATGCTTATCTGAGACATGGACCAGCACTTTGATCATGAACCTACACTTCTTTCAGAACGCTCTCTGTGATGTAGGTGACTGTTAAGTATAAGTACTCAATCACTAACTTCATTGCTCTTTAAGTATAAGTACTCAATCACTAACTTCATTGCTCTTCAACAGCCAGGTTGCTGAAGAGGGCTTGACTTGCTTTTCTCCTTTTAGACACAGGGAGAGACAATTCATTTCATACTTGTGTATTAACCAGGGAAGAAAGAAAGCAAAACAGCCTTTTATCATTCTATCACGATCATGAATTGTAGTTCTTGGTTTAAGCTTCATGTTTATGTATTTGGGGTATCCAAATACAAAAGAAGATACGGGGCTGGATCCAGTGCAGAATTTCTGCTCGTGCTAAAGCTCTTGCACAAGTGGAAATTCAAGAAAAAGACTGCAGTAGCTGCTTGCATGAAGTCAAATTGTACCCCCCCTTGATTTCTGCCTGTGCAAGATCTTGAGTTAACCAATTTATGCACAGTGTAATACATAGGAAGGAAAGCACTAGGAGCTGCTCAAGCAGAGCTGCTCTAAGACCATTTGTGTTTTGGCTCGCATATTGCTGGATCTAAGCCATATAACTGTATTACAGCCTGCCTTCCAGCACCACTACTGTGCAAGGTTCATTCCTGCACCAGGCTAATTCCTGCCTCTCCTCCCCACAGCTGGCTCCTATTTAATCCCTTCTCCTCATTTTGGTGCTTCTACACACACACAAATAGAAAGTGCTGCTTGTGTATTCCATTCCCACTCCTCACAGGATTCGTTTATGAAATAATAAGTGCATTGATTAGTTGTCCTCTCTTTCAACCTAAAAATATAACCTTCATATTATCAAAATCATTGGGCTGATTCTTTCAGTAATAGACTTATGCAAATTAATATCCACTCAAGAGCTAGCCCATAATGATTTTATTTAAAATATAGCTTCAGCTATAATTTCCCTCTCAGGCAGCACACTATTGAAATATTAGGCCCACTTAAATAATGTTGCCGGAAAAAATAGAACTTTCTGTATCTGTTCATCATGTATCTAATTCTGTTTCTGACAGTAAACATTTTGGGGAATGTTTTCAGATAAAGTCTGAAAACATGATGTACTACAGAGCTCCAACAGTCTGAAAAAAGGGACACCTTTTCTAAGGACCTCTCTTAGTATAAAGATTCCCTGGTAAATTCAGAGGAGAGTAAGCATTACAAAGATATTGCTATAAAACAGGCAGACTGTACTGCAGCTATTAGACCTGATCTACGTATGCAGTGGCAGAAGGTGGTAGAACTGAGAGGCCTTAGAATGTGCTGAGCCACTTCAGGCTGCAAGTGGAATGATGTAGTTTTCTACTACCATCATGCAGAACAAAATAACGTAATCGTAACCATCAGCATAATTTCAATTTGGTTGGCCTTACGATTGGTGTACTTAATTTTTTTTTAAATGTACTTGTATGGTTCACATTCCAATAAAGGTTATCTATCTATCTAACCATCAGCTTCTGATCCAATCTGATCCTAGTCCTGCTGTGCTAATTTCACTTACTGAAGCTTTTTTTAAAACACAGGAGAAAAATAGAATGGATTCTAGGATCTACAAATCCAGATTGGTCTCCATTCTACCACCATAGGACTTTCTCATTTTGTTGTATGCGTAAACCAGGCATAGGTAAAGGTAAAGGTTTCCCTTGCTCGAAAGCCAGCTGAACCCGACTCTAGGGATACGGTGCTCATCTCTGTTTCCAAGCCGAAGAGCCAGCACTGTCTGAAGACGTTTCTGTGGTCATGTGGCCGGCATGACCGAACGCCGAGGTGCATGGAACGCTGTTACCTTCCCACCGAAGTGGTACCTATTAACTTGCTGGTAATAAGATGTTGCACTCAGAGCGATGTACTGTCAAAGGAGGAAACACAAAAAACATTGCTGCTCTTTGGCATCAGAGCCACAGGTGTCCGCGAATCCCCGCCACTCACCTCAGTTGACTGAGGGAACTGCATGTCACTGCCTCCTTTCCTCAGCCTCAGTGTAATTTTCTTAACGTACACAGGTGCAACTTTTACTTAGTGGTTCTCTCAAATATGCTTGTAGAAGCATAGTAATCTCAAGGGAGGCTCTGGCAGATGCCAAAGATATTCTCATTAATAGAGATGGGCATGAACTGGCTCACAAACTAAAGTTCGTCACACTTTTTGGCTGGTTCATAGTTCTTGAAGTGATGTTCGTGGAAGGGCAACCAGCACGAACATTCCATGAACTTCCATGCTGTTTGTGGCAGTTCGTGAATGGATACATTTGCAGACAGACTGTCTCCACTCAAACTGTTTACAAAACTTCAAAGCCTTGGAAACACCAATGGGGGCCCTCCAAAGCTTAATAGGCACCGGTGGCTGCCAATAATAGCTCTATTGGATCAAAATACTATATATACCCTCAGCTCAGCTCCACAGCCTCTATTCTGTTCACTGTTGACAGTTAGACAAAGAGGCAGGGAACTTCTTGAAAGCAGAGCACATTCATTTATTCCTGACTGTGAACTCCTCTCCCCTGCTGGGGTTTGGGTGTTAGGTGAACTCAGGGCTCTGAGCCACCCTGTCTCTGCTCATGCTGAGCAGTGGGGCTTAGCTACTGCTTGCCTTGGTTGAGGACCCATATTTTATACCATCCTGATTGTTAACTCCTCTCCCCTGCTGGGGTTTGAGTGTTAGATGGACTCAGGGCTCTAAGCCACCCCCATCTCTCTGCTCATGCCGAACAGAGGGACTTAGCTACTGGGTGCCTTGGATGAGGAACCACATTTTATACCCTCCTGATTGTGAACTTTTCTCCTCTGCTGGGGCTGGGATCCAGTGGGCTGGAAGGAGGGTTTTGGTGCCTGGGGATGGGGGACTGTGGTACACAGGGGGTTGGAGGACTTTTTCCTTCCACAACAAGCACCCTTTGCACCCACTTTCACCCTCATGGCACGCAAAGGTGTTCACACTCAGGAGGGAATAAATGTGGGAGATTTTTTGGGGTGGTCCATAACTGGGACCCCAGAAATGTGACCCCCAGCTTGGAGGGATTGTAGAGAAGGGGGCAGCATGGTGAGGTTTCCTGTGCATTTGGTGTGTGTAGCTTGCAGGGGGTCCATCCTATACACTTTTGAACCTGCACCTGACATTTCCCTCAAAAGCACCTTCGTGGCTTGACCTTAGTACTGTTGGGTTTGCACTGCCACAGTGGTACCGGTTCTGCTGGGTAAATTGCACTGGGTTCTGCCAGGCGTGCAAAATGCTCCCCCCTTCAGTTTCTACTGCAGAGATTCTCTGACTTGACCTTAGACCTGTTGGGTTTGCAGTGCCACAGTGGCACTGGTTCCACTAGGCATATTGCACTGGTTCTGCTGGACTTGCAAAAATCCCCCCCCCTTCAGTTTCTACTGCAGAGGTTCTCTGGGACTTTGATGCTGTTCTGCTGGGCTTCTATTGCCCTTGCTGTTTTTGCACTTTCCCCCCCTTTATTGGAAACAATGGAGGATGGGGGCACCTTCTTTGGGGGGTATAACTCAGATCCTGTAAATCCAATCCTCACCAAACTTGGAGGACAGGTAGAGGAGAGTCAGCCAACAATCTTTGTGATTTTGGTGTCTCTAGCTTGCACAGGATCCATTCTATACTTTCCTGAACCTCCTGAATCGGCACCTGTCATTTCCCCAGAAACAAATTTAGAGACCAGTGGCACCTTTAAGATCAACAAAGGTTTATTCAAGGTATGAGCTTTCATATTCATGCACACTTTGGAAAACCTTTGTTGGTCTTAAAGGTGCCACTGGACTCTAAATACTGCTTCAGACCAACACAGCTGACCACCTGGAACGATTTCCCCAGTAAGCAATTTCCTGGGGGCACCTTCTGTGGGGGGCTGTAACTCAGGCTCCATAAATCCAATCCTCACCAAACTTGGAGGGAAGGTAGAGGAGAGTCATCTGGAGATAGATCTCCTGTGAGTTTAGTGTCTCTAGCATGCTGTGGGGGCGTTCTACCACATCACGAACCTCATGAACCAAACTAGTTATTTTAGGGCCAAAAAGTTTGTGATGGTTTGTGATTCATGAACCAAGGATGCCACAAACCATGAATCAAACTGCATATACCTGGTTCTTGCCCATCCATAATCTTTAAACCTAACTGTTCGCAATAAGTGCCTTGGTTGACTTGAGAGGTTAGAAGAGTAGGCCGTTTTTAATGAAGGCAAAATGATAGTAGTGAGTCTGTGCTTCAGGAATGTGGGATGCTTGGAGTACTCTAAATCATGAGATGTGGGGCTCCAACCAGCTAAGGACTATATCTAATTAAACAGATACCTGCTACTCCATCTGGTAAAATGATCCAGTGGAGATGTTACGATGCAAATCATACACAAATTTCTATACCTTGGAAAAGGTGGGTTTGATAGCGGTACTCTTTCCAATATTTCTGGTTTACCTCTGGATCATGTGGGAAGCTGCAATCTAAATAGAACTTTATTAGCACCATTTTGAAAACATTGACTGTTTGATTGAAAGGATGTACAAGACCAGGAAGTTCATGGTAAAAGATACTTAGGCAATAAATGCCTCATGCCAGTACTGAATAGAACAAGAGAGAACAGTATTTTATGGTGTTTTCCTGGCTTCCCTGCTGTTTGCCCTCATAAGATGACGATTAGCTAGCAGTATTCAGGGGGCAAGAATTGCAGCTACAGTTTTTCCACCCTGAAGTTATCTGGTATTGTTCCCCCATTGCTGCTATGGCTATAGATATAGTGCATCAACAATTCAGCTTTCACACAGCATGTTTCCATACATGCTCCCCAGTCCCCTGTAAATGGCCATCCCTCGAGAGTTTTTTTCAGGGTTTTGGGTGTGTGTGTGTGTGGGGGGGACATATCTCTACAATGAAAGGGACTGGGGGATTACTTTTTCAATGAAAGTTGGGCACTGAGAGAACCAGATAGACCGATTATTATCTCTCCCTTATATATAAAGCCGTAGTGGGGCCCAACGTTCCAATTCACACCAACAGTGTTTGGAGGCTTGAACTGTCAGTCAGAAGACGCTGGCTGGGTTGCCTGGCTGCTTTGTGTAGTCCCACCCACGTCAGCCCCGGCCAGAATGTTCAGTCTGCTCTGGGCCTCTGACAGGAGAGGACCATATGCAGACTGAACACAGGGACGGGGCTTCTACGGCTAGGCCTCTTCAGCCCACTCTTCTCTGATTGGGCCAGCGTGTCAAGGTCATTTGCATATGGAAGCTGATTGGACTTCACTCCATTCCACACCTCAAACTCCCCCCC
>NW_015170275.1:714637-791427 GCF_001447785.1 Gekko japonicus | reverse complement strand
AGGCAAAAAATGATAGGAAACGGTGCCAGCAGTCACCCCATTTCTGCCACAGATATGTACCTGAGAGCGCTTCAGAGGATGGTGTGCAGGTCCCAGGTTCATGTTTTAAAAGCTGCCTGGGGGATTATGGACCATACACACACTTTCAACCTCAACATACCTCATAGGGTTGTTGTGCGGATCATACGGAGGAGAGGAGAATGATGTCAGCTGCTTTGGTTCCCACTGCAGGGAAAGGCTGCCCTTTCCCTAGACAGAGACTGCGGGGGGAGGGATGTAAACCTGAAGACAGACAGGCAGATAAAGGTAGGCTGATGGTTGCCAGGAAAGTACATAGGGTTGCCAACTCCAAGTTTGAAACTTCCAGGATATTTTAGGGATGAAGCCTGCTGAGGGTGGGGTCTGAGGAGGAGGAGGAAGCGGGGGACCTCAGACAGATACAATGCCATAGACCCCACTCTCCAAACAAGCTGTTGCCAATCTCCAGGTGACAGCTGGAGAGCTCATTAAGCTCTGGTGCTAATTCATGCTAATTCAAAGTGCTGGGGAAGTGTTCAAGGCTCCCTCTAAGCTGTGGAGTCCTGTGAGCAAAAATTCTACTTGGTGAGCTCCTGGCATTAAAGTTGTGAGCGAGCGATTTGGCTGCTGCATGAATTAGTTTGCTCTGAAGCCCTCCTTCCTGAGCTAAGACAAAAATCTGTGAGCCGGAGGCTAAAAACATGTGAGCTAGCTCACACAAACTCATCTTAGAGGGAACACTGGATGTGTTGCATTCTGGCAGGGGACAGTGTGAGTGTAGAAAATGATTTATTTGAAGGGCGGTGGTGGCGGTGATGAGCCGCCCCCCGCAGCCCTCATTTCGCCACCACCCCTCCCCGCCTGACTAGCCAGGCCTTCTGGAGAGCACTTGAAGGGAGCAGTTAAAGGACGGTGGCGGCAGCAGTGATGAGCTGCCCACCGCAGGTCCAATTTCACCGCCCCCCCCCACAAGTAGGCATTCTGGGGAGCACTTGAAGGACAGCGGCAGCGATGAGCCGCATGCTGCAGGCCTGATTTCGGCACCCCCCCACACGACGCAGGCCTTCTGGGGAGCAGTGCAAGGGTCGCTGCAGGCCAGTTTCCCCATTCCCCCCACCCCCGGCTTTGCAGGGCTTCATGGGGAGCAAGGGAACACTGCAGTCACACCTTTCAAACCCAGCTTTTAAGCGGCTGCACACTGTACCTCCTCAGTGAGGGAGACTCTGCCCGTTTCAACCCCCCACCCTGAGAAACACTCCACTGCCACCTTTCAGACCACCTTTCATTCAGGTACATGTTCTCCCATCTTTGTGGTCGTAGATCAGCATGTATCCCCCCCCAGCTACTCAAACCAGTGCACTGGCACCTATTTACTTTACCTCCTTCAAGTCGTTGCATGCTAATAGTTGCTTTACCTCCTTCCAGCCTATGCATTCGTTACAAATCACATCTTTCTAGATCTCATTGTATTGCTTTCACAACGGGCTTTACTGCTAGTAATATTATAATGCTACAGATTCCATTGCTGATTTCTCAGATAGCCCTCTAGTGGTGCAGGAGAAGTGGCCACTGCAGGGGACTGGTGGCAGAGACGTAGCCATAACCAGAAAGTTTGTGATCTTTCTTAAAATATCACCACAAAGCAGGTTTGGGAAAGATCATATGAAAGACAGGGAAAGTCCAGCAGATACACAGAAATACCATGATGCTATTGGGAAACAGGGGGAAAATACATCCCAACAGCATCCAAACTGAGTCAAGCTACCCCATGTGTAAGAAATCTACATGTCCATTATTGGCGAATTTTACTGTGGTATTGTTGAAGCTCGTGGACTGATCACCTGAGCTGACGTAATGCTGCTTAGAGGTAGGTCATCACAAGGGCTTCCACTGGCTGATCTGCTCTGATTCTAGAAGGGGTTCAGAGCAAGCGGATGGCCCTAAGACAGAAAGGAGTAGAGGAAGCAGTGTCCTAGGAGTGGATGAGTCATGTATTTCAGTAGGCAGCAGAATAAGGAAGCAGGGCTGGAAGAAGGAGTGGTCTAAAGGAAGGAGAAGAAGAGAAAGCCAGAGGGCAGGGTCCGAAGGAAGAAGTGGAAGAAGAGAGAAGAGGTCACACAGCCAGAAGTGCAGAGGTAAGGATATCAACTACTGATCAGAAGCAGCAGTCAGATCTTAGGTGTGCAGGCCTTTAGGATCCCTACATTCTTACATTGAGTAATACACGAGTTCTTCTCTTAGAAAATCTGAGACTACAGATAATCGCTCTATCATTGACAGGGCACTGGGGAAATATTAACTGTAAGTAACAGCCTTTAAAAAGAAAGCCATAAAATATTACTGGCAATTATGTTTCTCCAAAGTTAATCATTCACATTTTCTTGTTTGACTTAAAAAAAACACACAACTATTCTAGTTTTGTACTTTTGCTAGATTGAAACTATAAAATGCTTGATGAATTGGATTCTGTCTCTTTGCTGTGGCTGACTAGGCTGATGAGACAAGCACTTATAAGGACGTTTTCTTGAAGGAACCTCATTAAGTTTCCTTTCAGGAAGAGCTATGCGGAGGCATCTCTGTCTTCTTTGGAATTTGGCTCTTCTGGCTGCAGCCCAGGATGTGACCCAAAGGGCCAAAGAATTTCTGGAACAGTTTAACCCGCGAGCAGAAAATCTGTCTTATGAAAACTCACTTGCTTCATGGAATTACAATACCAATATCACAGAGGAGAATGCCTGGAAGATGGTGGGTACCTTTCACAAGTATTTGTTATTAAATTAGAAAATAAAAATAGAAATAATAAAGTACTAGCTTGATTCATTAAAGAGCTAAACCACCTTTGGGGAAATCTGAATATTATATGCTGGTTTATCAGCATGATACTACCTATGTGGTTCATATGGAACAAGATGGTAAATCCAATTCAAGATGGACAACAGGAGGGATTCTGTATTCACACAGAATCACCTGAGCAAACAACAGCGCACATATAGACCTGATAGAATTTGACGGAGATTTTCCAAAATGGTACAATCTCTAGATTCCCATAGATGGACAAAGCACTTATTGCCCAAACTGCTAGAAGGATCTCAGCTATTGTGTCCTGTTGCATCATAAGGTCTTCCCTGCTTCTAATTTTCTAACATCCCAGCCAGACTTCATGCTCTATCTACAGTGGCAGACACAATCCAGCATATGTTAACTAACCAACAAACATGACCAAGTCCCACTGAAACATATAAGGCTTATGTCAGTGGTTGGTTGTCAGTCATTAAGAGTGCAATTCTGTGCACATTTACTTGGGAATAAGCCCCGCTGAACACAGAAGAACTTAATTCTGAGTGGACGCATAGGATTACATTGCATTGCTTTCAATGACAATCAGGTATCTTGCAATATGTATAAAATCCACAATTTTTTAAAGCATTTTGAAGTTGGTTGCCACATGTTTTCAGCAAATTGTTTTTGGTTTAGCTTTTTATCACGCAGTGATGCTGTCTTAATTCAGCCTGGCTACATCTTAATCTAACAAGCCCACCACCCCACAGATTCTTTACAATAATTATGATTATCATTTTATTCAATATCCTGATAGCTGGAAAGCATGTGACTCTCAAAAGTCAAAAAAACACTGAAGATGCACAGAAGACTATTCAGGTTGCCAAGATCTCTATCAAGAACAAGTGGGATGTTTAGTGAAACTGCCAGTATTATTAACTTCTTTATTTTATTGAAATTTTGTTATCCTGCTTTCCCAAAAAATGGGGTCCAAAGCAACCCCATGCATATAAATTTAATGGCAATGTATTTTTGTCTAATACACACTCACAACCGACATACACCTCATGTGTTGCAAGTGTGTGCCAGACATTATTACGGGTAGAGATTTAATTCAAAAGTTAACACAGTGATAGTTCCTGTACTAAACAACTACATGTCCAACAAAGCAAAACAAACAACCAAGCAGAAAAAGATGTTCTAACAGCTGAATCTGTTTGGTTGGTTTATTTCTTAGTTAAGTCTTGGGGGTTAATAAAGCTGTCAGTGGATTGCACATATTATGGTTATATGTAGAAGACAGGCAAAATATCTTAGAATACATTTGATTTTATTACTAGAAATGGTTTAAATTGACTGCAAAAGTATATCTTGTGTGAGTGAATTTCATAAGAAAAAACTGCTGTATCAGGTCAAATGTCCACCTAGTCAAGCATTCACGGTTATATTTTCTTGAAAATGAATAATTCAGAATTCAAACAAATCTTTTTCAGGATGAAGTCGGCTCCAGATGGTCAGTGTTTTATCAAGAAGCTTCCCAAATGGCCAGTAGTTTTGATGTGAATAGCATTTCTGATCCCCATATCAAGCTCCAGATTCAGTCTCTGCAGTACAATGGATCCTCTGTACTATCAGCAGAAAAACGAAGCAAAGTATGTTTCTTAATCCCAGTAAATGGTTTGTGTAGCTGAATACATCTAGTGTGGGGCTATCAACTCCTGCCAGGGGAATTCCTGGATATTTGGGAGTGATTTCTGGGGAGGGGAATTTGGGGAGGAGACGTCATCCCGTAGAGTCCATCCTACACCTCTGTAGTCTGGTGGTCAGTTGTCACTCCAGCCCACCTTGAAACTGGCAACTCTAAACCAGCACAGAGAGTAGTCATACAATAATCCCTGTTCTCAGCTTTTATTCTGTAAATATAAACATGAATAATAAAAATTATAGAAATTCAGACATAGCCCTATATATAACATAAAGAACTCACAAACCAGGTTTTCTAACAAGATGACTTTACTTTGCAAAATTACTGTTACTTTACTTTGCAAAATTACTGTTTTAGTCCATCATTTCCTAAAAAGGCTGGAGGATGTACAGCCCAATTCTGTTCATTTACACAGAAGAAAGACCCACTCTGTTCCATTCTATGAGTATGTACCTGGGAGCAAGATCCATTATATTCTCTCCAAGAGAACGTGCATTGGCTGTTGAGAATTCTGAGAAGGGTGAATGTGAAGTAGCCATTATATAAACTGCCTGATTTCCAAGCTGGTTACTTGAAGTGGTTGATTCCAGTATTTCAGGCCATTTGTGATGAGGCTCTTAAAGCTTCACAGAGAAAACTTTTAAGTAAGTTTTCCCTACTTTTTTCTCACTGCAAGAACTTTCTGCCCAATCAGGTTTACTTGGAAGTAAGATCTATACATGGGACTAGATCCTTAGTAGGCTACAATGACTCTATGCCAGATAAAACAGGTCTCCTTTAAGAGATCAAAACCAAAGCAATATTCAGCAGATGAGTTTTTCCCCAACACTGAAATGCAGAACCCCTTTTATAGAACCTGTAGATGTTCAGTGTTCCTTATAGTCCTTAAAGGAACTGAGGATGTGCAGTGAATTCCTTTTTTGTTTTTTTTAAAAAGCAAATTATTTTTTTATTTTTTATTTTTAAATATGGGTTAAAAGCACATGCTCACCCAGGTTGCTCCCACAATGGCACTTTGGTCCAGTGTGTGGTCCCCCCCCCACACACACACTTCCACACAGCACCATGACACATTCGTGCACCTTACAGCTTTTCCTTGGGTTTATTGTGATCTTTCTTAAATATGCTTTACTGTAAAGCTTTGGGAAAGATTGCAGCGGGGGGAGAGGGTTTTTGGGTCAAGTCTTGGACTACTTCAGTCTGCTCATCCAGGATGAAGTTGACAAGACCTTGGCAGCAGTGAAGCCTACCACTTGTCCTCTTCATCCCTCCCATCATGGCTAATGAAATCTTGCGGCCATGTGGTGGGGACCTCCCTGAGGGAGACTGTCATCCCATCCCTTTCAACGGGGACTTTCCCAGGGAGTTAGTAACTACTGCCCTGTATCTAATTTACCATTTCTGGGCAAGGTAGTAGAGAAGGCAGTGGCAACACAGTTCCAGGCGTTCTTGGAGGAGGCTAATATCCTGGATCCTTTCCAGTCTGGCTTTCATCCTGCCCATAGTATCTGCCCTCTCCAGGGGAACTGATCGTCATAGGGTGGAGACCAGCTCACTGGGAGAACTCCAGGCCCTATCTACAGAATGGCAGGCATAGCATAGTCTCTGCAGTCAGGAACCCTGGGAAATCGGTGTCCCGGACCTTTGGGATGGAACCTATATGCATCGAGTTTGTATGTATATATGATCTGTGCAGACGTTACATTGAATGAGCATACCCACCGGCCCTGGTCTTCATTGTAACACAGCTTATGCAAGACCACATACCTGCTAGACCCGAGCCACTCATGGCTGGTGAAAGCTGGCGGTGAGAGGATACAGGGTCCCCTGGTAGACATTATCAATCTGTCCCTAGATCTGGGGGTCTATCCAGAGGAATTGTAGGAGGCTGTGGTCATAGCACTCTTGAAAAAGCCAACTTTGGATCCTTCTGATCCTTCCAATTACCACTTAGTTTTGAATTTTTTGTTTCTGGGCAAAGTAATTGAGAAAGTGGTTGTGGAACAGCTCCAGAGTTTCCTGGATGAGATGTTGGCCCTGGACTCATTCCGGTTTGGCTTCTGCCCTGGCCATTAGTTACCCTCATGTATGAACTTCATAGGCAGCCGGATTGAGGCAGGTCAGCCCTGTTGGTATTATTGGATCTCACAGCAGCATTCAACACAGTTAATCACATTCTTTTGACCTACCACCTGGCTGACATTGGAGTTTTGGGGGATAGTCTTATAGTGACTTGCCTCATTTCTCCAAGGCCAGGGACAGAGGGTGGTGCAGGAAGAGAGGGTATCGCTCAGGTACCCCTTAGTATGTGGGGTACCACAAGGGGCAATCCTATCCCTGATGCTATTTATCATCTATATGTGCCCCATTGCCCAGCTAGCGTGAGTTTGGACGTTCGAGCTGGGGTGTCATCAGTAAGCTGATGGGCGAGCCAGTGAGCCAAGTATGCTGATGACACCCACCTTTATCTGCTGATGAGCGGCCGGCCAGATTCCACCCTAGACAGTCTGGCAGAGGGGTTGGAGGCTGTGGTGGGATGGTTAAAATGGAGCCAGCTGAGATTGAATCCTTCTAAGATGGAGGTTGTGCGGCTGGGTCGAGGAGATTCAAGTGTGGGGATGTCAACTCCCAGCCCTTGATGGCATGCCTCTGAGACCGACACCTGCCATTAGGAGTCTGGGTGTGACCCTGGGCACCTCCTTAACAATGGAGGCCCAGGTCACAAATGTTGCCAGACTGGCATCCTTTCATCCACGCCAGACTAGGCAACTAGCCCCATACCTGTCTTGCCCTGACCTAGCCTCTGTAATCCATGCAACAGTCACCTCCAGACTGGATTACTGTAATTCACTCTATGTGGGCCTATCCTTGAGGCTGACCTGGAAACTCCAACTGGTACAAAATACAGCAGCACGGGTCCTTACGGGGATGTCACACACAGCACATATCCATCCAGTACTGCGTGAGTTGCATTGGCTTCCGGTGTAGTACTGGATCAGATTAAAGGTTATGGTGCTGACCTTTAAGATCCTTAATGACCAGGGACCTACATACCTTCGGGACCACCTCTCCTGATACACCCCCAGAACAGAGCTACACTTGGGAGATCAAAACTCATTGGCGGTCCCCCGCTTGAGAGATGTCCCGTTGTCCTCGACCAGAGCCAGGGCTTTCTCTGCCCTGGCTTCAACCTGGTGGAACTCTCTGCTGAGTAGCATCCGCACCCTCTGGGACGTACTATAATTCTGCAGGGCGTACAAGGCAGAGATGTTCCGCCAGGCGTTTGGTTGATTGTGTGTACACCACCCAGTCCTACTGGGGAGGGTGGTTAATGAATTCAATTAATAAAATAAACTGTTTTTTTCAGACCTCTGCATTAAGGCTTATGCCACTGTAGGAAAATTAGGCATGTAAGCTAAAGTTCTTTGTGGTGGTTCTTGCTTCACAGGAGCAATTTATACAATAGGATAACAATTTCCTCTGCCGTTTTCATGTAGAAGGCATCAAAATTGATTTTGTGTGTGTGCTCAAAGAGCTAATGCAGATATCCATTGTGCTTCAGAATACATTTAAATTGGCTCCAAGATAGCCTTTAATTTAAAACATCTTATTTTTAAGATAAAGAGGAAATAGCAACAGAGTCAAAGTTCATATGCTGTGTCCATATTTTTAAATAATGAAAGGCAATTAAAGATATATAAATATTCCTCTGCAAGGAAATACACTGTGTAGATTACTTAAAGGGTTATTTGAGGCCATATTATTTAACAATAAATCACTAAGGCTTCAATCCTACTTAAAATTCCTATGAATTCTGAGTAAACATGCAAAGGATTTGGCTGCAAGGGTATATCAATATATAGGAGGCTTGAAAACTGAACAGTTCTCTGCTTAACATCTCTCAGTTTGGATGGATTGTGGCCCTATAGAGGTTTCATGACTTGGCTACCAGTTTTCATGATGGAACTTTGCTATTCTCATAGTGCTAAAATACTGCACAAGGAGGCACAGCGAGCATAAAGACCTTCTGTGCCACAATTTATACTGTTGGGAGTTCTTGTGCTATTCTCTTTTTCAATATTATTTGTACCTCAGTCAATGGAAGTTTCTGCATATGGATGCACAAACAACACACAGTCAACTCCCAGTAACTTGGGAAACTGTGCGGTCCTAAGCAGAGTTACATGCCTTCTAAGTTCATTGCTGTCAATGGTGTGATTCTGTTGAGGATTGCCCTGGAGCAGTCCTAGTGGCTGTTCATACATCTCCTTCCCCATAGAGTCTGAGAAGGAGCTATGATGACATGGATGTGCAGTCATCAGATGCTTGAAGACACTCTAGCTCTGACTTAGATAGCCACACAGGTGCTTTTTGGACCTAAATTGGAAGCTGTTCTAATTCAGCAACTGTGCATTTGGCACCAGACACATGACTTTCATCTTTAGAGGCCTCACAAACACCTTTGTCTTGTGTCCATAGATCTTGCTGTTTAAGCTCATTTTCTTGGTCAAGTATTCACTTATTGGTTATCGTATTGTAGTATGTATTATTGTTATGTGTTCCTCAATACTGTTTGACCTCTGAAGAAGGCCCCAATAGGGCAGCAACACATCAGGTCATTTGTATTGGCCCTTGTGTTTAGGCCATGAACTTTTTAACACGGCTTTCCTTGGGCCCTTATATGTTTTTAACTGTTTTTCTAATAACTACATGTATTTTTATTTACATTTGTTTATTTATTCAATTTGCTATCCCGCCCTAACCCCTAAGGGTCTCTGGGCGGCTTACAGAGAGTGCTAATCACATTTTTACAGAATCTAACCTAGGGCCACAGACATACAGGGGTGGTGACTACCCTACCAGGCACCCCTTTTTTTTTTTGCGGTGGATCTTCGGTTGTTGTTTTGTTCTTGCGGACGGTAGTCGGCGGCGTCCTTTCTGGTGCTGGTCTTTGGAGTTCCCTTCTTCCGGCTGTAGCTATTCCATTTCCGGGCCAGGACCACTCGCACTTCCGCGCATGCTCCGCTGCGGCCTCTGTCCTGATGAGGCTCCGGCCTGCTGCGTTGTTTTTTTGTATATTATTTCAACTAGGTTTTTTAATACTGGCACTTTATCAGACTTCTTTCAATATCTGTTTAGGCATGCTGAATTAGGATCTTGAAAGCATGTTTTGCTGTTGTTCAGTTGCTGGCTAGGAAGGAAGGAAGGAAGGAAGGAAGGAAGGAAGGAAGGAAGGAAGGAAGGAAGGAAGGAAGGAGAGAGGGAGAGAGGGAGAGAGGGAGGGAGGGAGGGAGGGAGAGAGAGAGAGAGAGAGAGAGAGAGAAAGAAAGAAAGAAAGAAAGAAAGAAAGAAAGAAAGAAAGAAAGAAAGAAAGAAAGAAAGAAAGAAAGAAAGAAAGAAATTGCTGCTGCTGTTCTACAGCTGTTT
The DNA here is from genome assembly GCF_001447785.1 of Gekko japonicus. Lineage (NCBI taxonomy): Eukaryota > Metazoa > Chordata > Lepidosauria > Squamata > Gekkonidae > Gekko > Gekko japonicus. Next base: position 781,499 of record NW_015170275.1, on the reverse strand, counting down.
ATGCAAGAGCTTGTGTAAGAATTAGTGCACGGCTGTGTTGAGGTTTATGGCAAGTCTCATGCTTGTGCAAGCTCTTGCACAAGCAGAACATCTTTGGATTTAGTTTTGCTTTCCTTATGCTATACTTTATTTCGAAATTCCTCTATGAATGGAAGGAACCTTTTGCATGTGCATCTTTCAATCCAGCCTTTTCTATTCCTCGTGTTATGTTCCTGTCAGTGGGCTGGATCCACCCAGCTTCTTGACTCTGTCTCACCCAGTCCTCTTCCTTATTACAGCCAGGTTAAGGTTGCCAGCTCTGGGTTTGGAAATACCTGGAGACTGGGGGGTGGGCCTGGGGAGGTGGGGTTTGCAATAGAATGCCACAGGATCCACCCTCCAAAGCAGCCTTTTTCTCCAGGGGAACTGATCTTGGTCACCTGGAGATCAATTGTAATAGTGGGAGATCTCCAGGTGTCACCTGGAGGCTGGGAACCCGACTCATCCTACATAGCTTTGCCCATGCAGGTCCCACAATTCTCAGCATTGCCCTTTTGGGGTGGCCAAAAAAGATCCCTCCTCCTTTTTTAACTAGTGGGAAAGCTGGTTGAATCCAGCCCAATATAATCCTATGAAAATCAAGCTTGCAAATTGCCACTTGCCTGGTCACCTATGGCAAGCAAGGGCACCTCCAGACAACCTGGTTGGGAAAGGTTTTGTAAATTGTAAGTTAGTTGTTTTTCCTGAGACTGCAAAGTACTACAGATGGTACTAACAGGAGGCAGGCTAGCAATTTTTTGTGTGGAGTAGTAAATTTGATGTATTTATCCATTCGAAAATTGGTGTGTGTGGGGAACATGGTTTTTTCTAACTTTGCTTATCCAGCCCCTCTTGATCATACTGGCACTAAGGGCAGACTGGGGTCTTATAGATTCTTTTCTTGTTTTTCGCTGCCACAATTTTGCTTAAAAGTAAAATACCCTGTTTTACATAAATATCCGTAAACATACTGCTAGTAAGCACAGGATAGTCAGACAACACTGAGACCAATGTAGAATCAGAACAAAAGAGGAAAATGTTTGTTAAAGAATTCAATATTTTAAAAGTATAATTTGAATATTTAACTGTTTGCATGCACACCCGATTGTTCCTTTCAGTGTTACTGTAACCAAGGGAGGTTGCAATGCCTATGCTAGTTCTCTTCCCTAATAAATTCAAATATGCAATTTCTCTGTCTTTATCTTTCACCAGCTCAAGTCCTCACTCATAGAGCTGTTGTGCTCCTCTGAATCCTTCCCTTGTGTCAGCTCTTCCTTGGCTTGTTCAATAACTTGAATACAAGATTCAGAACAACCCCAGGAAGGAGTGACATGTATGAAGCTAGTAATTTCTCCTCATGGATGATAATGGAATAAGGACACCAAGGCACTGCACCTGGAAGATTCCACCTCTCCCTCAGCATACCTTCTCAGGGTCCTCTTTCTTCAGCTTTCTTCTCCCTGTCAGCGCCACTTGGGGTTGCCAGTTCCCCATAGCTCTTGGCAGGGGATGGGGGGTAATGTAAGGTTGCCATTGGGTACGCTCCGGGTTGGGAAACTCATGGAGATCTGGGAGTGACACTTGGAGAGGACAGGAACATCAATGGGGTGCAATGACACAGAATTCGCGCTCCAAAAGCATCCATTTTCTCCAGGGGAACTGATCTCTCTAGTCTGGAGATCAGTTGTGATTCTGGGAGATCTCCAGGCCTCACTTGGAGGTTGACAACCCTACACTGAAAACCTCAGTGTCCTTGAAGCAACTAACTAGGCCTCAGGCCCACAACTTGTCAGGCTGTCTAAAGTTAAGGATGTCAGCCTCTAGGTCCCCAGGAATTACAGCCCATCTCCCCAGACTACAGAGATGGTTTGGAAGGTGGACTCGATGGCATCATACCCAATGGGGTCCCTGTCCTCCCCAGGCCCCATCCCCAAATTTCAAGGAGTTTCCCAACCTGGAGCTGGCAATCCTACTCCCCTTCCCCCACGGGTGTCCAAGGAGGACCTGGCAACCCTCAGGCCTGCAATATCTGCAGCTTTCGCTCCCCCAAGAAGCAAAATCCCCTCACATTTATTTAATAACTTTACAATTTCTCAATGTGTTCAATAACTTTCCACACAGGACTTCAGCTTTTTAAATACAATTTACAAGGCTGATATTTCAGCATCCTATCTCTGATTTGTCCACCTGCCTCTTGGATAAATAAGGAAGTGCTATATCCTCATTTTCAATTATATTCTTCCAATTTAAATTGCAGCTGTACAGCATTTTAAGTACGATGAGCACCCTTTACAGTACCGGGACTGTGTGCAACCTGGCAGATACCTCTACATGTTTGCCCCTGGAACCAGGTGCAGTATGAACGATGAGCCTCTACTGTGGCCTTTAATATAAAGTCTACAACAATGGCAATGACTGTATAACTGAATATCATCTTTCAATGACCATTTAATGTGTTCACATTTGTAGAAGCCAAGCCTGTGTGCTTTTGGTATTTTCATTATTTTATTACACTGCAGTCACTACAGGCACTTTTTGTGGCCTAATTAATGAATAAAACAAAACAGGCCTTTACATTTTAATTAATTTATTTGATTTGAAGGAAGGAAGGAACATTAGTAAGGGCAAATTAACTCTACCATATTTTGGGTCAGCATAGAGACAATAAAGATGACCTGACCACTCTTATCACTGGACCCACTTAACTTATCTATGCACAAATTTAAAATTATTTGAAGTGGCCCTCTATGTCAGATATGTATATGTACACTTTAGGCAAATCAAGATTTTAAGTCATCATGATTCTTTGCTTATGATGATAGGTCTGGATGCTATAATGGCCGACAGTACTGATTATTCAGAGAGACTGTGGGCTTGGCAAGGCTGGAGAGCTGACATTGGCAAGAAAATGAGGCCTTTATATGAAGGTTATGTTGAACTGAAGAATGAGATTGCAAGGGGGACTAGTAAGTTATGATCATCTCTTTTTTCTTTTCTTTCTTTGCTGAATGTTCTGTGTTCATGTGCAGTCCCTTTTGCGGATGACTGGAAATACAAACTACTGCTAAATGATAATATTTTGATGTATTTGCTTTAAGTAATATATACTTTGTCCTAATTCTATGTAAGAGTATCCAAATCCCACGGGAAAATGTCAAATGGATGAAGTGTGCTCTGAGCCCTAAAAGTTCAGGCTGCAATGTATCTTTTAGTCTTTAAGAGTTGCCAGTTGTTTTTACTGCAATGAACATGGCTACCCCACTGGAAAATAGCTCTGTGGCTGAACTGATGGTTACACAGAAGGGCAATATCACGTAATATGAGGGGTAAACCATTATTCTCTGAAACTTGGCCATTTACAGTGCAATCCTAGGCAGAATTGAAAGTCTAAACAAGATTTTATTCTAGCAGAAATTTTTGTAGACTAGAAGTGACTTCATCAGATGCCTCAAATGGCAGACATTTATATAAGAGGTTATGGAGAAAACATAAACTGCAGGGTCTGAGGGTCATGTTTCTTGTACTTCCTGAATGTCATATAGAATCTTTTTGTACATACTTTACATCTGATGGAATGGGCTCTAGTCCACAAATGTTTATGCTAGAATGAAACTGGGTTAGTTTTAAAGGTGCTCCTGAACTCCTGTTTATTTCTGCTGTTTCCTACAGTGGCTGACCACGTTCCCCACAGAAAGCCACAAGCAACAACCTTCCTCCTGTGTTAGTCCTCAGCCGCTGCCAGCTGGTGGTCAGAGTCACAGAAGCCTTTAAGCAAAGACATTTATTTTAGCCACCGTGGCTAATAGCATTTGATCATTTATTGTTTGAATGAATTTAATCAGTTTGGAGTTGTATCTGCTCAGACTCAGAGCCTGTGGCTTGTGGTTTACTGTGCTCTAATAGAAATAACTGCATAGATTTGCTTTTCAGATTATTCTGACTATGGAGATTACTGGAGAGGAAATTATGAAACAGATTATCCCGAGGATTATCGATACAGACGCGAGCAGCTGATCACCGATGTGGAAGAAACATTTCAACAAGTAAGATTTACAGTACAATTTTAAAGTAGGGTTGCTGGCCTCCAGGTGGGACCTGGGGATCCCCTGGAATTACAGCTCATCTCCAGACTACAGAGATCAGTCCCCCTGGAGAAAATGGATGCTTTGGAGGGTGGACTCTGTGGTATTGTACCCCACTGAGGTTCCTGTCCTCCCCAGGCTCCATCCCCATGTCTCCAGGAGCTTCCCAACCTGGATCTGGCTACTCTACTCCCCATCCCCCGCCGGTGGCCAAGGGGGACCTGGCAACCCAATCCTAAACAGTTGTACCCTTTTAAGCCCACTGATTTAAAATGCCTTAGAAGGTGTAACTCTGCTTAGAATGGCGCTGTCAGTCGCTATACTAAAGCTTCATTCAGAAGATTACTTGTCCTAGGCACTTTCTTCCAAGTAAGGACACAAGACACACAAGTACGGGTTTAACTAGTTTACTGATATGGCTGATCTACATCATAGTATACTAAAATATGCTAACATATTTTAAGGGGTGGGCTGCACTAGGCAGCCTTACCATAGTTGACATTATTCAGGCAAATCCTCCCTGGCTCCAAACTTGGCCAGCGATGATGCCAGCCTTTCTTTCCTTGCCTGCACATGCAACATGCCAAGGGATGCCAAGCTTTCTCCCCCTCCGATAATGTGCTGTGACTACAGGTTTGGCTGCATGGGCAAATGCCCACATGGGAGGGGCCCTGCCAGTCCTGTTCAGTGTCTCATTTGTACAGGGGGAAGGGGCCTGGGCAACCAGATCCATAGCTTTAGTGCCATGAATGCCTTTTTTATTCTAGTATCAGAACACAAGTGAAAATTAAAGACTTTGGATTATTGATAGAACTGTTGATACACCTCAGCGTTCTGATTCTTGACAGAACTATAGAATTCCAAATGTCCTTTAGAGCAAGGGTGTCAAACATGCAGCTCGTGGGCCAGATGAGACCCTCAGAGTGCTTCCATCAGGCCCACAGTGGAACTGGCCATCTCCTGCTGCCAGTTCTGCTGCTGCATCATAGCTTGCTTCATCAGACTCTCTTAATCCCTCAGCCATTTCATGTTTTAACCTGGGTCCTAGACTCAGAACTCTGAGCATGAGATTTCTGTGGTGAATGTCAATAAATCAAAAGTAAGTTTGCAGCTTACAGTGCTATTGTTTTAAGCACGTTTTTATTTTAAGTTTAAAAAAATATTTGTGTTTGTGTCCTTTATAAAGTTTATATCGCCACTACCTGGCATTACATTTTATGACACACACGGCCCAGCCCAACAAGGTCTCATGTATGTCAGATCTGGCCCTCATGCAAATGAGTTTGACACCCCTGCTTTAGAGTATGGGATTTTGCACGTTTGTTGGAGTCTGGTTCATATTTTACTGCTTCATCCTGAACACTATCAGGCATAAGAAAGACCTGCTCATTACAATTAAATTACCTACTTAATTAGACTGTTGCTGTCCAGAGGGACAAGGACTTTGATCCTATACCTATTCAATTGCAGATAAATCCTGTTGGGTCAAGTCTGGTGGGGCTTGTAGTTCGCATGCTTACAAAACTGTAGCCTGAGGGATCCAAGAGTTGGGGAAAATAGATGGATAAAAAGCTGCACTTTGAATTGAGACACCTCCAAGTCCCACCTCAGGACCCAAGTTACTAAATCATAATAGGAAATTCACCACTCCAACCTTGTTCTGTCTTGTCCAACAGCAAATAAAAACTTTTTACCACCTGCCACCACTAGAGACTTCTGGAAGTATGTTAACTGAACCCCTCTGGGACCAAAACAATCTCTTTAAAGCCTCTTCTTCCATTTAAGAACTCCGGACTTTTCCGGGGCACCTTCCTAGTTTCTAGGGCATCATGGGCCAAGTTAGGCTGACAACAGACTGACCACAAACATACACCAATTTCCTGAAAAGGAAAGTTTAACTCTGCTTGTTATTAAAGACAAGTAAATAGCAAAACAGATAAAGAGCAAAATTGTCTAACCAAAAAAAAAAGGAAACTAAATGGAAGTGAAAACGCTCTTAACTTAGGTATACATCTATCTCCTTGATGCTGAATTCATGAGATATAATAATGTTAAACACTATGAATTTCAGTTTTCATAATTTTGTATTGGTTCTGTCCAGGTGAGTCTTAAAACAGTGTTGCTCTCTCACACGGTTGCATGAAATACAAATTAAGACAAAAGTCCCCTTACCCAAAATTTTCCCCTGGAATTTGTGACATTTCAAGGAAGACTCTCCTCAAAGCCTTGCTTCCCCCCTTTTATATTTACACAAAATACATCCACTTTCACCTGCTGGGAAATTCCTCCTCAGAAGATTGCCATACTCCTAAAAACTGGAACTAGAGAAAATTTCTTCTGCAGCCTTTTACCTACCCAGTGAGATGGTTTTAGGGTAACCTCTGAGTACAGGCAGAATGAACACTGACCCAATCTAGGGATCTGAGGGATTAATTAAAATTCTTCTTTTCTTTTTGTTTGATAATGGCACATGTGAGGCTGATAGTAACTCAAAACAAACAAACTGTTTTATTGTACTTTCGAGGGGAAATGGTCAGATAGGTATCAGGTTTAGGGCTTAAAAGGTGGACAAGCAACAGGAATGAGGTAACTTTGTATAAATATAAACAAAAGATAGTTTGTCATGCACAAGTAGCTGTTTAGTTGTTCAAACAGGTCTTTAAACACTGAGGAAGGAGATTTCTTGGTAGTTTCTGCTTAAATTGCCAAGCATAAGTTTCTTTGTCTCACAGACACTTAAGCTGGTGAAGGCAGGAACATTCACATGTTCCAGTATCCCTTCTTAATCACTTGACAGGGACACCCCCTCCCCTTTTTACTAGGAGCTATTTACATCAGGTTTAAATGGGAATCCTCCTTGATCTTCTCACTCTTAACCTTCCTTCCCAGTCAATTGTTATTTCTTAACTGCCGCTCCTAACTGCCACTCCAAACTGTAAAATTCCATTTTAATCTCCTGTCACTCAAGGTTCTCAGAGCTCTAAATTTTATCAGAGTACTCATGGGGTGAAATTTCACTATAGTAATATCCCAGAATGGTTTATTCATGGACAACTATTAGCCATAATAGCTCCAAGTTCAGAGACAGTCACTTCTGGCTTCAGAGGCTGGGGATGTTGCCTTAACACCTTGTTTTTAAGTGTCCAGGAATTAAACAGTGGCTTAGATAGGCCTTTGGAGTGATCCAGCTGAATGGTTCATGCCTACTGAACTTATATTTTGAGTACAAGAAAGTTCTAGCAAATATAGTGAACGGGAGACAGACTGAGGCTGGATTGGAACTAGGGAGACCCAGGTTCAAATCCCCGCTCAGCTATAAAACTCATTGAGGTGATCTATATGTCAGCCTAACTGGCTTCACTGCATTGATGTGAGGAAAAGTGGGGTACAGATATGACATAAATGTCTTTGATACCCTAGATTTCCCAAAACAAAAATGGAATTGATGTATTTCTCATTTCTAATCTTCTCCAGATAAAACCTTTGTATCAGCAGCTACATGCTTATGTGAGGAGTAATCTCCAGAAAATATATGGCTCACATCGCATTGACTCAAAAGGATGTCTTCCTGCTCATTTGCTTGGTATGAAAATGCAAGTGTCACGCATACCTGTTATGTGTCATGCTGAAAGCAAGATAATGGTTTATGAGCCACAACAGGCTGTTTATATATAATAAGATTATTGCTGTTATTTGTTGTCATTACTGTCCCATCTCACATGTTCTTTCTGCTGAATTTGATCAGGAAAAATCAGGCCCCCCCATCGCAAATAGGATATATAAGAACTGGAAAAGATGGAGAAAAGTACCACCAAAATAAACACCTGCCCATAAGGAAGCTTCAGGGCATTTTCAAGACACAGAAAAAAGGGGAGGGGCTGATAGAGGTTTACAAAACTATGTTTAGGAGGACATTTCCTCCCTGTCCCATAATGCTAGAGTTTGCAGTTTGTTGTGGAAGCTGTTTAGGAGGAAGTTGACAAGGAATCTCAGGGCAAACAAAAGGAAGTACTTTCACATAACAATTTGTGGAACAGACATGGGTAGCTATACAAGTGGACTAGACATATTCATTTATTTTTATTAATGTACGTATTTAAAACATTTCTATGCTACCTTTCTACCCAATACAAGGTCTCCAAAGTGGCAAACATCAGAACATTAAAAATATTTCATGCAGTTTTTTTAAATACAAACAGATAGAGAGATAGAGATAAAATTATTATCAGCCATGATATCTTCATTGACAAGACAGAGATAATGTTGGTTGGGAAGCCTGAGGCTTTGAATGCTATTGTGCTTCTGACTTTTGATAGAGTTCAGTTGACCCTTGCCAACTCAGTTAAAACTCTAGCAGTTATACTGGACCCAGCATTACTGTTGGAGAAGCAAGTTAATGCAGCTGCAAAAATAGCTTTTTACCAATTTAGCTTATCTCAGAAGATGGCACTCTGCTTAGACTCATTCTGTCTAACCACCAGGATCCATGCCATGGCACCATCAAGACTAGACTACTGCAATGTACTCTACATAGCTCTCCCCTTAAAATCAACCTGGGGACTAGCTATGACTGAAACTGAAGATGGCAACAGAACAGCAGTGGCTCACTCAAGGCTCTATTTGTTGATTATTCATACAAAATATTTTCTTTTCTTTTTTTAATACTTGCCCAAATGGGCAAAGTTTATTAGTTTTTAAGAATTACACCAAACAAAACAAAAAAGAGCAATACCTTTTTAAAATATCTAGACATTGTCTCGCTCACAAGATTTTTAGATACATAGTTCCTTTTTCCTCCTTATTTAACTTCTACAACAAATATCATTAATCAAAATTCTATTCCCAATATATAGTTCATTTTTCTATATCCTATCTGCTATATTTCATTTTATCTATGCTACCCTATTATTAGTCAGTTTTATAATCATAAAATAGAAAAGGAAAGAAACAGGTGTTTCAACAGTTTAACAGTTCTAATTTGGTCACATATTTCTTGTATAACAATAATTTGGTCCTTTTAAGATATTCCTTCGCCATACAAAATATTTTCCTTGAACATTGTCAAGTTTTGTGCCAGCAAGATAACATAGGGGAAGATGCACCACTCTGGAATACTTTGAAGACAGCCAAAGGAAGAACCAGCATCAATTAAGCCTATCTGCTAAGTATAAATCACCCTAACTCAGTGGCAAGATAGACTGATTAGAAGCTGTGGAGTTACTTCAGTGACTTCAACTTGTGAGGCAGCAGAAGTGAAAGAAAGATAGATATCCAATAAAAATGGGGAAATAAAAGAGTTCAGAGGGACTCACCAGCCTCTACTCCCAAGTGGGCAAAACAGCTATCTATGGATGACTCGTTTTGGAAAGTATTGGTGAATGAAATATCTTTTACTTCCCCTAATACAAGATCTAAAGTTAGGGAGCACTAAAAGAACAAAATATTCAAATGCCACACCCCTGTGAAAATGATGCAGCAGGGGCTGAAAGGGAGGAAGCTGTTTGCTACTCAGGAGCTAATTTAAAGACCATTAATCTAGACATGGTAAATCTGGGAGAAACTGATCTGCTAAAGATCGCAGGGGACCAATGTTTTCTCACTGCAGACACTGTGGCAGCTATTTTCCAACAACTTAACAAAATCTCAACTAAATTGGATGCCCTAAAAGATGCATTAAATGAATTTGGAAAGCCAGGTGCAATCAGTCAGAGAGTACCGAGCACAATCGTTGCCTCCTCAGCAAAAATGCACCTCTTAAATCTCAAATTAACCAACCAGGGCAGCTAACCACAAGGGCAACAGGCAGTTTAATTCTGCAACACAATCAAATAGTATTGCTAATTGCTTGGAACTCACTAAACCAAAGTCACTGGGTGAACTAAAAGGGAGCAGGGCAGAGATGAGAAGCTAGGCAGAGTATACATATCACTCCAATTCTGCAGTCACTCCATTGGGCAGCCTATCAGTTATGGAACTCAATTCAAGGTATTGGCTTATCCCCCCCCCCCCCCCCCCCCCCTGGAATATACCACAACATGTGCACCTGATATGCTAACTAGTAGGCTGACTTGTAGCCAAATACAGTAGACTTTTATACTACTAGTTATGTTAGCTGAGAAATCTCTTTAAAGCCTGAAGGTAGCTTAATGGAAGATCAAATTAAACTATATAAAACCATGAAAAAGTAGAGTAACAGAACAATCCTACAACGCTTTTCCTGGGAGTAAGCTCCATTGAATAGACCTATTTAGGATTACTGTTCGGAAAGCCACATCCCAGGCCGCATGGCTGCAGGGTTGATCCCGCAGACCCCTCTACCCCCCCAGGGGTTATTCATTGGTGCTTACAAGCCGCTGAACTTTATTTAAACCTAATTCTGCCCTAACAAAGTGATGAACTAGCCCCTAGGCACCAACCCAAGCCAATTCCTCAATCCACTGACCGCTGTGCAAGGTAGGCGAAAAAGACCCCATCTCAATAGCCAATCAGAGAAGGGGACAAAAAATTCCTACCCGGTCCCCCGTTAAATGGGGCAACCAACCTGTGTTTACACTACATACAGGGTGGGTGGGTGGGCTGAGCACGAGGCGACCAACTGATAGGGGAGAGTGGAGCAAGCCTTTAAGATAGCGTAGGCTCCGCTCCCCCTCTTGGAATTTAGGCTGCACCACAGCCCTTCCTTATTCCTCCTCACGAGGAGGCAAACGCAGCCCCCAGGAGGCATGCCGTGGGCTGTCTCCTGTGGGGCCGGATCACATACACAGCCCTTCATGGCCCTGGACCATCCTATCTCAGGGATGCCAGTCCCCAGGTGGGGATGTGGGATCCCCTGAGCCACCCTGTGAGATTTAAAGGGCCCTCTAGCTAATTGGCAGGAGCACGTGGCCCACCAATCAGCTGGAGGGCCCTTTAAATCTTGCAGAAGGGAAGGAGGGGGGCGGCCACAGGAAGCTCAAGTGTGTGGTTTGCTGGGTCCCCAAAGTGATGACCTCACTTCTGTGTGATGTCATCATGCCAACCATGTCAATGCACAAGGAATGCCCCCCAAAGTCACCCACCAGCGGAGAAGAAGGACCTGGCAACCCTGTCCTATCTGCAAGAGAACGTCTCAGTCTACATTATGGCACAACTTCGCTCATCTGAGCACAGCCTTCTGCAGGTGCCACCCTACAAATGAGGGAGATCAATGACTGCCCGTAAAAGTGTCTTCTCTGTAGTGGCCCCCATCCTGTGGAGTGGCCTGCCAGAGGGGGGTCAGGGAGGCTCCCATACGCCTGGCATTTTGCAAACTATGTAAAACGGAACTGTTCAGGAGGGCATTTTATAATAGGTTGCTCCAGGAAAATGCACTGTGTTTCTGCTTATGTGATATAATGTTCTGCATTAATACGTCATATTTAATACTTACGCTTTGCTCAGATGACAGCTTTGTTTCAAATTTCTGCAGTGCTAGTTGTGTATCACATGTATCATCCTATTGGTTACATTGAAGTACATTGTATAATCCACCTTGCGTCTCAGTGAGAAAGACAGATTATAAATAATGTTAAAAAAGATTAAAATGGAAGCTTCATGTTCAGAATGTGTATACCTCTGAATACTGAGAACCCCTGGGCAAGAGCAGAGGAGGCTTTGCCCTTTCTGGCCCTGCTTTCAGGTCTTCATAGGCATTACTTGGCCACTGTTGGAGAGAACATAGTGGACTAGGTTGACCATTGACCTGATCCAGTGGGGCCCTTTCTACTTCCTTATGCAGAGCAAGTTATTGTCTCCAACATACATCAATTTAAACCTGGAAATAATCAGAGGCTTTGCAAAAGTAATATGAAACCAGGGGGGGGGGAGAAAAAGAGAGAGAGAGAGAGAGAGAGAGGGAGAGAGAGGGAGAGAGAGAGAGAGAGAGCTGTTCCATTGTGGAAATAGACTTCTGCAGAAAAACAAATTGTTCATTGGGAGTTCTATGAATGGAGTTCCCAGCAATTCTTTTATCTGAAAAGCAGAAAACCAGCACCCACTGCTGACTGAAGAGAAGAAAGTTTAAGCTTTCCATCCTGCATCGTTATCCCATCGTGAAATGGTTCTAGGAATCTGTGATTTGCCTTGTTGGGGCAAAAGTACAAGCACCTGTTTCAGTACCTGTATGTTTACTCCACTGGGGCAAATATTTGGCAGGGGAAGACCCTTCTCTTCATACCACTGTCCCTACTGGATTTGGACCCCTGGGTGTCTGATTTTTAGAAAAATAAAACTACCAAGACTACAGTTCACAGAATTTCCAGCATCTTAGGCGGATGTATAAAAATAGTGAATACTATTAATTTTGTACTTACTTGTAATTCTACCTTCTTGCTTTTGAAGGTGACATGTGGGGTAGATTTTGGACAAATTTATATCCTTTAATGATTCCCTATCCAAATAAACCAAATATTGATGTGTCTTCTGCAATGGTTGAGAAGGTAAGTCATGAACATGGGTACAAAGGGTCAACAGAAGACTTAGGTAGATAATGCTTTCCCAGCCAAAAGGCCGAGAAGCACAGATGCAATCAACTTTTTCTGTCTATCAAATCTTGAGACGGCATGTCTTTTTGGCGGGCAATCTCCAGGGCATTAAATAACAATCTCATACCAGAATCCTGCATTTCTCCCCAAATATGGGTTGAGCATTTTTCTACATTCTTTAATTCCCATACTGTTTCCCTGTCTGGCACTGATGAGATGATTCCTCCTAGTATTCCCAGATGGCCTCCAGTAGATACTGATGAAATCACAGAATTAATAACTAACTTGAAATCCGGCAGGGCCCCTGGCCCAGACAGACTTCCCGTTGAACGCTTCAAGAACTTTGCTGATTGGTGGATCCCTTTATTGGCTAAGCTATTTACATCAATTGATCACTATGGTATTTTTTCAAATTCATGGCTAAACTTAATCATAATTTCAATCTACAAGAAGGGTGATCCTAATTTACCCAAAAACTTTCACCCTATCAATCTTCTATCAGTTGTTGGGAAATTATATGTGAAATACCTAGAACATCATTTACTCGACTGGGTTCAATCTAATGCCATTATAGGGCCAGAACAAATTGGCTTCTCTAAAAATAAATCAACATTAGACCATTGTCTGATTCTGCCCACCCTAGCCAGAAAATATATGAAACTAGGCAATAAAAAACTCTTTGTAGCCTTCATTGACTTAAAGAGCGCTTTTGATGCAGTCTCAAGAGAAAAACTATGGGATAAATTGTTCAAACTAGGAATTTACTTGCGTCTCCTATTTCTTTTTAAAAAAACATCAACCAACTACAGAAAGCCACAACGAGTCAAGTTAAGTACTCTCCAAACAGGAGGCTGCCCAATAAAATTCCATCTATGAAAGGCGTTAAACAAGGGTGTTTGGAATCACTATTTGGCTCACTGTTTTTAACTGTGATCTGGAGAGCATCCAAGCGATCTTTCTTAGACTAATAATCGGTGTCCCCAAATGTGTGCCTTACTCTGCAATCAGCTCTGAAGTTTGCCAAAATTTAATTGAGACCAAGGCCTGGATCTCAACAATACGCTACTGGCTTAGGCTCTACTTGAGAGCGGAATCGGGCTCTCTCTTATCCTTTTCGTTAAAATAACTGCATAATTCCTCCTGGGACTCCATTATTATACCTAAACTAACTCAACTTGGTGTTCCTCTTGAAAACTTAGCTTTAACTAATGAAACCCATATTTTTAAACTAATCAAACAATGATTTTTAGATATTGATTTACAAAAGTTACATCCTACCCAACCTCACATCTGTTCCCCTGCTATGCTTGGTCTCACTAACCACTCAGGTAAGATGCCTCAATATTTCTATTATCTTGATATCCTCATCGCAGAGCCTTTCTTCTGGCCAGGGTTAACACATTTCCTTCTAGAATACTCTATGGTAGATTCCATCAAATCCCAAGACAAGAATGGCTGTGTCCTTGTGGTTTTAATTTCCTGGACACAATTGAGCATATAATGGTTGAATGATTTCATGGTTTTATGGATTTCATGATTTACCGCATGAAAAATTGCTTTTAACTTGGCTTCATCCTAAATGTTATTTGAGTAATAAGTCAAAATGCCAATTTCTTTTGAATGACTTGGTCCCTGAGATGATGTTGCCAAATTTCTTATAGAAGTTCTTAAAGTACAAAATTTAGATAGTACAATTCTTGACAATATTCAATTTATATGGAATCTTAGACCTTAATTTTTATTGTACAATGTTCTAATTTGTTTTATGACTGATGATATGCCAATAAAGGTCTATGAATAAATGAATGAAAAGGTTCCACAGAATAAAAAATTTTTCTGTAGTTATTCCTAATGATTCCTTAATTCTAATAGTTCTCTGAAAGCTTTCCTTTAGGACTGTGCACAGTAGCTAATATTTCATCTATAATAGCTTAGCCAGCTACGTTCAGAAAATACCATCCAATTGTATTTCTACTTTTCTGTTCTACCCCCTTTTTTAAACTAGCCATGTCATGATTTCTGTTTTATTTAGAATCTTACCCCACAATTCTGACTTTTTGACTTTTAAAGAAAGACCTGGGGCAAAAATACAAGTATTGCAACTCATATAGCATTTTAGCTCAACAGATTACCTCAGCAAGAGAAATGGCTTTTAGGTTAACTGAACCCAGTTGAACTATTGAAGTGTAGTAAAAACTAAAAATAACAAAAGAAGTGCATGAAACTAAATACTCATAACAGAGTTTTGAGGATCTAGTAAGAACATGACTAATGAATACGGAAAAACTCTTTTTCAGAACTGGAATGTAACAGCTATATTTAAAGCTGCTGAGAAGTTTTTTGTCTCAGTTGGCCTCTACAACATGACAGAGGGCTTCTGGGAAAATTCTATGCTTGTAGAACCTAACGATGGCAGGAAAGTTGTCTGTCATCCCACTGCCTGGGATATGGGAAAAGGAGACTACAGGTACTGAAAACTCTATGACTGTTTCTACCCCTTTCCTTAAAATATTTGTTAGCCACTCCAAAATCATGAAAACAAACACTTTTAATAGGAGTGGAATGCTCAAACAGAAACACTAATTCCTGATCTGAAAGTTCTTCTTCAGTGCTTGTGTGTGTGTGTGTGTGAGAGAGAGTGCATTTGAAGAACCAGTATGCTGAGAGACAGGAGTTTTGTGTTTGAAGGGAAGATATAGGTTCAATTATACATTTAGCCATCAAGTTTATTCTGTTAAAATCACTACAGACTGGATTCAAAAGTGCCTTTGTGAAAGGGTTTTTTGTATGATTTCCTACTCAGGCTGGATTTCTCTTAAATTGCTTTAGTGTGATTCCTGAGAATCCCACAGGAGCATCTTTTTTGGTGGTGCAGAGTGGGAGTTCTGCACACAGTTTTTTTAATCCAGTCCTGTACGTCAGAAAAATAGCCTATCTCAAAAGGTTGTTTGGAGTGTGATAGCTGGATGGATGGATGGATGGATGGATGGATGGATGGATGGATGGAAGGATGGATAGATAGATAGATAGATAGATAGATAGATAGATAGATAGATAGATAGATAGATAGATAGATAATAGATCTGCACAGACTTCCTGAGGAGAGGTGTAAAATTTCTCACTAACAAAAATATTTCCCATACAAACACAATTCCAGGCATGCAATAAGTTTGGAGGCAAATTAGAGTATGTCAGCAAAAAAAGAGGACTGCTTTTTTAAAAAAGTTGCTCAAGTCTTCTGGGCAGTCATAATCAGAGATGCTTTACGCACCGACTAGTTCAGCTGACAACATCTTCACCGGTCACAAATATGCAAGCTCTTTAAATGTCTTCAAATGAATTTGGATGTGTTCATTTCATGTGATTACACTACTTTCTCATGCATGTGGGAAAGCATAGTGCTCGTTGCCAATGTCATCTGAACTGCTTGGTGCAATCACCATTTTTTTACACCATTGCATTATTCCTATCGTTAGGCAATATTCTCAGTGGCATAGTGTAATTAGCTCAAACTAAAAAGGGGCGGGGGCAGTACACTTCCCCAGTGTAAGTAAACAGAGGGAGAAGAACTATCATGTCACCAATTACAATACAGTTTTGCAACAGGTGATGCCCCCTCCTTCATCTGCCAAAAGGCACATGTTAGAAGAAAAATATTCTGTTTTAATGTCGATTTACAGTACAATCCTAAAGAGAGTTACTCCCATTTAAGCCTATTCATTTCAATGGGCTTAGACTGGAGTAACTCTCATTAGGATTGCACTGTTAATGTTTAGGTTTCTGTCAGTACAATCCTATGCAGAGTTACACCTTTCTAATCCTCTGCAGGGTGACACCCTTCTAATTCCATTGAAGTAAATAGGCTTAGAAAGGCATAACTCTGCTTAGGGTTGCACTGCCAGTGTACTGTCAGTGTTTGTTCTATATTATCATTAATCCATTTTCCACCCTGTTTAATGACATCCACACAAGTATGTTCCTGTAATTTTTATTTTTAGTTTAACAAATTAGCAATATTACATCATGACACCAGGAATATTTCCTAATGACAGAAATAGTGCAGTGGTGTAATAAAGGTAAAGGTTCCCTTGCTCGAAAGCCAGTCGAATCCGACTCTAGGGTTGCGGTGCTCATCTCCGTTTCAAAGCCGAAGAGCCAGCGCTGTCCGAAGACGTTTCCGTGGTCATGTGGCCGGCATGACTAAACACCAAGGTGTAATAGCTGCAATTTAAAACAAAAGATTAAAAATGGCAACTCCAGTAAGCAATAATTGAAGATACAATGGCCTGGCCATGTAGAATAAATGGCTACTGCATAGGCTCAAAGCTGCTTGATGTGAACTTCAATAATAATTGTCATGGAGAGCCAGCCAAGAGCTTGTCTCACATCAGATTGCACGAGTGAAACGAGGTCCGTTCTCTGGGTGGTCTCATTCATGTCAAAGTTCACAGTATGTGTAGTTGTGACTCACACAGTACCAATAGTCTTTGCTCAATTGCATTTGACTGTAGGATCAAGATGTGCACCAAAGTGACTATGGATGACTTCCTGGTAGCACACCATGAGATGGGGCACATTGAATACGATATGGCCTATGCCCACCTTCCTTATCTGCTAAGAAGTGGTGCCAATGAAGGATTCCATGAAGCCATAGGAGAGATCATGTCACTTTCTGCAGCCACTCCAAACCATTTGAAATCCCTTGGTCTTTTGGATCCTAACTTCCAGGAAGATGATGGTGAGAAATATGGAAAGGTCAATGGATTAAAACATACACCAGAAGGCTAGAAAGGTGCAATCACATTTCTGAGTTCTAATTCTTAAATCTAAAGCTGCAGTCTTTAGTCAAGTAGATTGAGTGACATTTCACCCCTTGTTAATTGGGCAGATTTTTATAAAATATCTATCTTTATACCATATACAGAAGCCATGAGTGAAGGCTTCATCTGACTCTTTCTCAGTCACATGGGAAGGAATGACTCTTATAAATCTTGGCTGATGTAATATATAAGTACATAATCTGAGAACGAAGAAAACTTTTTTTTAGAACTCCTGTTTTTAATATGCAGGTTTCTCCAGATTTAGTTGACAAAGGAAAGTTCAGGAGATCATCTTAATATTTATTTACTTAATTTACACCTGGTGTTTCTTCCCAGTGGGGACCCAAAGAAGCTTACATTGTTCTGCTCTTCTCCATTTTATCTTCACAACAACCCTGTGAGGTAGGTTAGGTTGAGAGTATTTGTCTGGCTCAAAGTTATCTAGCAAGTTTCCATGTCACAGTGGGGATCTGAACCTGGGGCTCCCAAATCATAGTTTGACACACTAACCAGTACACCACACTAGCTTTCAGCTCCCAAGATCTCCTGTTCTTCACAGGTAATGCACAAGCTTACCCACAGAGATCCAAAGTCTAGCCTCCTATGCCAATTGTTAATGATATCAGCTATTGCTGGGAGCTAAGAAGCAGGACAAGGCAATAGGTAGATGTTACTGTATTGGATGTAATATGGAGCCATTTTTTCCAGAGAAAAGATCAGTGCATGGTGCTAACAGTGCCACCTTAAGAAGAATTATACTCTTCAAGGCCATTGACATCAAAACTCACCAGGCCTGAGCAGAGACATTGGTGTGGGGGGGGCATAATTCCAGGGGCCTTGTTTTCCTAGGTTCTCGTGGAACTAGGCAAAGTATGCAATTTGTTTTTATATGCTGTTTGGTAGACCTTGGATGAAGTGAGGAGGAGTCCAGATGAAGTCTTTGTGTGGGGGCCTGCTAGGCCTCTCAGTACACTTGAAATTCAAGACATGCAGTTCTGAATAAAAAATACCAGTAAGATGTTCTGACTGGAAATCGTTAACTGTGTTATATGGATGACTTCCTGACATGTGGCACGGTATAGCCTGGTCTCTTCAGATCTTGGAAGCTAAGCAAGGTCGATACTCAGATGGGAGACCACTAAGCAAGACTCTGCAGAGGAAGGCAATAGCAAATCACCTCTGCTTCTCACTTGCTTTGAAAGCCCCTTGCTGGAGTCACTGGAGCTGCAGCTTAATGGCACATACGCATGTAATATCATAAGGACTGCAGTGTTTGTAAAATCTAGGCATCTTTCAAATCATGACACTTGCAGTGTCTAAATGACTAGTCCAAATTCTAATGGTACAGACCTCTAAGACATTCAGCACTAAAGTTTCTAGCTCTGTTCAGACCACCTAAACCAGTGGTGGCGAACCTATGGCATGGGTGCCAGAGGTGGCACTCAGAGCCCTCTCTGTGGGCACGCGTGCCATCGCCCCAGCCAGGCCCAGACCATCATTAAAGTGTCGAATTCTCTGCCAAATAGTTTTAAGTAAATGAAAGCATTTGGGATTGCTTTCCTTACTTTGTTTGGATCATCTTAAGTTAATGTATGAGTTGTTTTTTCTAAAGTAAAACCTCAGTATTCAGGTTAAATTGCCGTGTTGGCACTTTGTGATAAATAAGTGGGTTTTCTAAAAGGTTCGCCATCACTGACCTAAACTGTTAGCAGTCAATGCATTACAATGCAGACACTTTAGGAACCAGTTAGGGTCTGTATAAAGCTTGTGGGGAAAAGGGAAGGAAGACTTTATAACTTTACCAATTCTTTGTTGCAAGGCCAAAATTGCAAAAAACAACAACAACAGAACCCTTAGAACTGTACAACTAAAAATATTTACTCTGTCATTTTGCTTTGCTTTTTACAGAAACGAAGATCAATTTCCTTCTCAAACAGGCCCTCACTATTGTTGGAACTATGCCTTTCACATACATGCTAGAGAAATGGCGGTGGATGGTGTTTGCTGGTACGATCTCAAAAGAACAATGGATGAGAAAATGGTGGGAAATGAAGTGAGTAAAGGAAATGACTGGGAGGGAAGGTGGCATGATATAGCCCACTCTTGTTAGATCTCAGAAGCTAACAGGGTCAGTGCTTGGATAGGGGACCACCAAGGAACACTCTTCGGAGGAGGAGGAGGAGGAGGAAGAAGAGGAGGAGAAGGAGATTGGGTTTATACCCCACCCTTCACTTGGAGTCTCAGAGTGGCTTACAAACTCCCTTCCCTTCCCCTCCCCACAACAGGCACCCTGTGAGGTAGGTGGGGCTGAGAGCGCTCTGACAGAAACTGCTCTTTTCAAGAACACCTCTGACATAACTATGGCTTGTCCAAAGCCATCCAGTAGCTGTGAGTAGAGGAGTGGGGAATCAAACCCGGTTCTCCCAGATTAGAATCCACACACGTTGCCCCTACACCAAATGACAATGGCAAACCACCTCTCCTTCTCACTTGCCTTGAACAACAACAGTTTGCAAGTAAACCTATGTTACAAAGTTAGAAATGAAAGAATATGCAGAACGCAAAATCAGAGGCACTTTCTTGATTTAAGTGCACAGAACGGGAATTGGGAAAATGATTTCACTAAAAGAGGATTTGGGTTGGCAGTTTATATAAGATCAGAGGTCATTTCGGGGGGATCGCGAGGGATCGCAGTTCCCCCGGGTGAGGTACGGGGGGCGGGGCACATGACGAAGCCCCACCCCCTGCTTTCGGCCGCCCCGCTTCCAGCCCTCATTCAGCCAGGAGGAGGCAGGAGAAGAGGGAGGGTAAGTTGCTTCCTCCCTGCCTCTCCCCACCCCTGCCTGCCTGGGGCCAGGGAGGGCCTTTGCGGGGCTTCCTTGCACTCCCACCAGCCTTGCAGGTCCACCGCCGGGCCCCTCATGGGGCTCGGTAGTGGAGCTGCAAGGCCGGCGGCGGCAGCCGGGACCGTTGGGGGCGGGGTGTGTGGCCTTATGACACACTTCTGGTGATGTCAGGGGGTGTGGCCTTATGACACACTTCCAGTGATGTCAGGGGGTGTGGCATATGCTAATGTGTTATGCTAATGAGTTCCCCTAGCTCTTTTTCTACGAAATGACCCCTGTATAAGATAAATGAAATACAGCAAAATTAAGTTGTTTTAGGGAAAGTGCCATCTCCTCTCTCTACCCAAGGAGCAGAATTTGGGGAGCTATTTCAGACTGATGTGAAAGTGGGGAATCAGCTTCCATGAGCACACTCCATCCTTGCACCTGTAGAAATGCAGCACTGGATCCCCCCCAACATTTCAACTGACATAATCAGTTCCATTTTTGCAGTGATTTGAACTGTACAGTTTAGATAACGTGAACTAAACAAAGCAACATCATCTCCTACATCATCAGATTTTATTTGTTTTGCAAGTGCATTCTCCGCATGAGCAAATGCTTCGGCTTATCCTACTGTAGGTAGTCCTTATCAACCTTAAGCTTATTAAAAATGTATTTCCTGTATGCAACAGACACTGGCAAGGCAATGAACATTCTTGACCAAATTGTTATTTTCGGAAACATAGCTCCTCCAGGAGTGCACAGATTTGTGTCTTTCCTGATTATGTAAACCAGTTCTTCTAACAGTTTATCCCTGTTCATGTCTCATGGACATCTGGCGAACAGAGATGCTGCCCTTCTTTGCATTTTCTTCATTAGGGGTGGGCATGAACCAGCTAATGAACTAAAGTACTTGATGAATTTTGGCCGGTTCATGGTGCACAAAGTGAAGTTTGTGGCAGGACAACCAGCATGAACTGTTCACAAATTTTCCAACTGCTTATGCAGGGGTTTTTGATACATATCCAGACAGACTGTCTCCACTCAATCTAAATGTTTTCCAAATTTCAAATCGACAGGGTGGTCAGTTTCAAACTAGTCAGTTTCAAGAGGGTTCCCCATTCACTTGCGGTCCTTTGTGTTCCCTTCCCATTTTCTTGCACTGAGCTTGCAAAATCCCCCCTTGTTTGGATCTGTTGTGACTTTCTGCTTTGAGAGCAGTCCTTTTAAGATTGCAATGCCAGTGGCACTGGGTTCTGCTGGGCATTCTGCATATTATAACTGGTTGTATTGGGCTTGCAAAATCCCTCCCCTTGCTTGGATTTCTTGTGACTCTGCTTTGAGATCAGTCCTTTTAAGCTTACAGTGCCCACAGTAGCACTGGGTTCTGCTGGGCATTCTGTACACTGAACTGGTTGTGCTGAGCTTGTGACTCTTCCATCCCTTGCTTGGAATGTGATTCCGTACTTCACATCCGTTCTGTTGAGCAAGCATTGTCATAACAGCAATGGATTCTGTTAGGCACTATTCGATTGCACTGATACTGCTGTGCACTCCGTTGATTGCACTGGTTCTGCTGGGTTGCAAAAATGCCCCCCCTTCTGTTTCTGCAGAGATTCTCTGGCTTGTTGGGTTTGCACTGCCACAGTGGCACTGGTTCTGCTGGGCTTGCAAAAATGCCCCCCACCTTCAGTTTCTACTGTAGAGATTCTCAGGGACTTTGATTCTGTTCTGCTGGGCTTCTATTCCACTTGCTTTTTTGGCTGGTTCCCCCCCCCCTCTATTGGAAACAACGGAAGATGAGGGAACCTTCTCTGGGGGTTCCATAATTCAGACCCCATAAATCCAATCCTCACCAAACTTGGAGGACAGGTAGAGTAGAGTCAGCTGGAGAGCCCATGTGAGTTGGTGTCTCTAGCTGGCACCGGATCCATTCTATACATTCCTGAACCTCCTGAACCTGTGCTTGTCATTTCCCCAGAAAGCACTTTCCTGGGGGCACCTACTTTGGGAGGGGCGTAACTCGGATCCCGTAAATCCAATCCTCACTGAACTTTGAGGGCAGGTAGAGGAAAGTCAGCCGGATATCTCTTGTGAGGTTGGTGCATGCCCCGGGGGGGGGGGAGGCATTCTACCACATCATGAACCAAACTGGTTCATTTAGCCCCTAAAAGTTCATGACAGCTTGTAGTTCACAAACCAGACATGCCACGGACCGAACTGCATTGTCCCAGTTCATGCCCATCTCTATTCTTCATTCTCTGCAAAAGCTAGAGAATCAAGAATGGGTGAGAAGTTTCCATGTTGTCTTGGCTATGGTGTGGAAAGCTCAGTGAGGCATATCCATGGCTGTGATGAATGCTTCCGTCCTGAATTTATCTTCAAGGGAACACATATCTAATGTTCTGTATTCGCTTTCATTGTGGAAACATTTCTTCCTTTGAATTCTTCTCTGTGTTCTCTTAATTTAAATGGTAAGGCCTAGTCCCTCAGTGATGACCTTAGCTTCTGTGAATAAACTTGGCCAGGAACCATCCCACAGATACATTTCTTCCAGGAAACTCCTGACATGTTGCACCCGTACTTCACTGCTGTGCTTGGATCCCTTGCTTCAGATATCTCACAACACACAGTAGTCAGGAGGATGAATTCATAGGATAGTGAGATCTGAAACATCAGCCTGAACTTCTGTGGTTGAGTTGTTCTTCCTCAGTTTTGAATAAAGAATCTTGCACCCCTTTATGATATTTGACAAGGGGATAAATAACTGATTCTCAAGATCCATGTAGTTGTTGACAGGGAAAGAAGAGAGAGTCCTGCAGCTTCCTGATTTTTTTCCCATCTTACAAGATTGCATGACAATTCAGTGTACATTTCCAAAACACTTTTTCACCTCTGTTTTCTTTTCCATAGCATGGGTACCACACAGGTGCCTAAAGTGTGCATGCTGCAGGATGAATGCAATGCCTAAGGACTTTCATCTTGTATCCTAGTTTTCTTACTCTTATATTTCCTGTATACATATTTGAAGCCCTATCATCCCCTTGGCCTATAGAATTCCCTAACTCCATCTTACACTCAATACTTACTTTCGCCTTTCTTTTTATCACTGTCCAGCATGTTCAGAAATTGTTCATGCACCTCTTGTTTCATCTTTATCATATACATATCCTTGATAAATACCAACTGCTCAGTGTGTGAAACATTAGGAGACCCACCTGTGATGATTCTATAGAAGTGAGGATTTATCACTTCCTCAAGAACTGCATTTAGTACTTTTTTGGCACACACCTCCAATTACTCATTCTGACTTCACCAGAACATGTAATGTATGCTTAAATTTTCTCCCGTCATTTGATGCTCCATAACTGATTCAAGGTGGCAGTTCAGATCATATTTTTATTGTTCTATTCAGTGTTTTGTACATTTGTTTTAAAAAGTGCCAGTACTCGTATATAAGGTTGTGCCAATTTCCAACAGTTCCCCCCTCAGGACTTGGGAGAGTCCCCCCCCCCAAAGTGCAGGTACTCAGTACTAGTGAGTACTATCAGGGGGAAGCCTTGTTTCTACTTTATGGTAAAAAGGAACATCCTACAGTCATAGAGTAGAATGTGATCTCTGGAATGGCAAATTTCACTCAGTCAGAATCTGTGCCACTTTTCCTTCTATGAAACTATACTTTCTTCAAGTAATGGTTCTTTTCCCATTAACAGCATTTTCAAGATCTTTACAGAGTAAATAATTTTGCAGTCAATCAGAACCTGCCTTCCAGTCTTTACTTTATCATACTATTTTATCCAGTTACAGTTCATACTCCTAAGGTAGAATCTGGAATGCTGCAAAGCTTGATTTCTTTTCTTTTCTTTTTAATCTCTTAAGAGACACCATAGAGAACCTTGTGGTTGCAAGTGAACCAGTCCCTTTTCACACTCTTGACAATGGGCAGAGTCATGCAGAAAACAAATGTAGGGAGTAAATTTTTGGAGGAAGCTTGCTGGTTTGGGTAGTAAACACTTGCACACCATTAGTTCCCTTTACAATCTGCTGAGATGCTGCCAGTTGATTAGGTCATTAGAGAACATTTCCAGGTGAAGTTCAAGAACAGATCCAGAGACCAGATCACCTTTTTTGTCATCTGATACCATGTCACTAGCTTGTGCCACTTCCTGACCCATTTTAACATTATTCTGCTGCATCAATGCTTGCCTCCTTTGTGGCATTTTCATAATTCCCTGCAAGCAATATGCCACCTACCACATCTATTCCATTTTGAACTTCCTTATTTGCCATCCAAACTGGCCTGGTGTCTGGCTTCCTATGATAACCCAGCTCCGTTCCCTCACCGACTCTTCAGATTTCAGAAGGCAGGGATACTCTAGCAAGTACCCAAATTCTTTCTCTGAACACACCAGGGATCACTCCACTCTTTAGAGCTATCTCCCTTATCAACTGGGCAGGGAATTTCTTCTCCCTAACTAGAAGATCTATCTTTTTTCCTGGCTCAAATCGGGGTCTTCACTGGTCCACCCACTCCTCCTTGCCAGCCTTCCCAGTCCTCAGTCAGATTTAAACTGGTCTCAGTCAGTACTAAACTCTTCTAAGTCAGAGCTAAACTGTTCCAGTTGTCAATCAGAGCTAAATACAAACTGAATTCTCTTCAACAGTCAGTTCCCAAATCTTTCTGCTAAAGTGATTTATTTATTTATTTTAATTTATATTTACATTTATACCCCACCCACCCTGTAAACAGACTCTGGGCTGTTTACAGAAGACGGCCAACAGGCCGATAAAAATAAAACAATAAAAATATTAAAATCCCTTAAAAACAATATTAATAGTAAAGTGCTCACTACATCAGAGTAACCTTAAGATGAATGGTTTGTGTCTGCCTTCTGTCTTCGGGACTTAAAATCAGTCCTACAGTCCAGATGTTCGCCGGTGAGGCTCAGAGTGGGCCAGTCCGATATTCCGGATTGATGGTAACTGTGGTGGCGGCTCCTATTTGAAAGCCTGGTGGAAGAGCTCCGTCTTGCAGGCCCTGCGGAACTGTGAGAGGTCCTGAAGAGCCCTGATCTCATCTGGGAGTTTGTTCCACCAGTAAGGAGTTGCCACCGAAAACACCCTGGCCCTGGTAATGGCAAGTCTCGCCTCCTTGAGGCCCGGGATAGCTAGACGTTGTTGGGCCCCAGACCGTAGTGCTCTCTGGGGCACAAATGGGGAAAGGCAGTCCCTCATTGTGATGCTAACCAATTAAATCCCTTTGAGCGCCCTTTCACTCAAGGCTCTCTAACTCTGTGAGGCATTGACCCTTCACAGTCCATTGCATGTTTATACAGCACATAAACTTTTAAAGTGTAGTCCATCACACTTCCCTATTCATATCAAGGGTTTCCCCACCCTTTTTTCTTTTTTGGTCTCCTTTCATTTCTCTGCCCTGCACTGATAGTGCTTTATTTATTTTATGGGGTTAAGGGAATAGTAATAGTATTCTTTTGTTGGAATGGTAACTTTCAGGTCAATAGCAGAAGGTCCTGTCACTGACTACACCTCCTGGTAATCTTTGTATTTGCCATTACTGCATATAAATTGTTTTTCTTTTCCGTATGTATCCAACTGATATCTGTGCTTACTGGGACACAGTTCATACATCTCAAAAAGTGGGCTGTAGTCTGCAAAAGATTATGCCACAATTAGTCTTTAAGGTCTTTTGTTTTTGTTGTAACAATCTCAGGTTTTAAATATATAGATATTTGTGAGACTGCATATTTATTTGAACTATTCTGGGAAAGAAAACTGGAAAATCACATCTGATATACAAATATTTCATTGTATAGATGTCACAGATTTGGGATAATCAGGGATGATTGGTGAATGCAGCAATTTCCTTTTCTAGAGCTAATGGAAATTCTGACCTTTCTCTTCTTTACAGGCGTGAGATAGTGGGTGTTGTTGAGCCATTGCCTCATAATGAGGCATACTGTGATCCTGCAGCTCTCTTTCACGTAGCCAATGACTACTCTTTTATAAGGTGCGTCAATGGTCCCGCCATTTTCTTCTCTTGACTCTGTGTTACCTAGTTAAAGGCAGAAAAAACCTATTATTGAATAGACTTTAATGATGAGTATCCAGTTTTTCTCATTTCAGTGCAAATATAGTCCACAAATGGAAATGGTTCATATTTATCACTATATTATAATGATATATTTATTACTAGAGAAACATCAAGCCTGCAAGCAGAATTCCATGTTCAGCAGCATGTTTCTTCTGATTATATTTCTGCCTATTTCAATTGTGTCTACATTTCCATTACTTACTGTCAGTTTTTTACTTTAGTAACCACACACACACAAACATGGGGTTTTGAATAATGCACTCATAATAGTTATGTTTGTTTGGATTCTGTGTAGTCATGCTTGCTTAACTGAAACAATTAACCTGGTTTGGCACAAAAGAGTTAAACTACAATGAGCATACAGATAATTTGATGCAAATAATATAACAAAAAAACACACACCCTGACGGCTTGCTTTAAAAAACATAAAAATGTCACATTATCTGCACAATAATGTTCTAGCTTTCTTGCATAAAGCCCTCTGTATTCTTGTGAAAATATATAATGCTCATTCATGGAAGTATGACACATAAATGGGTTTCTGAAGAGAATGGTGATCTTGAGAATGGAGACCAGAATTCAATATTAGGACTTGCAAATTATAAAACTGTAGATCTGAGTCCCTTGTATTTTGAATGCTGACAGCAAAACCATGGGTCAAACCTGTTGGAATCTGACAACCTGACTTTCTTACATTTATAGAAATGTTTTGTGTTTGTTATGTATTGGGGCTGGAACATCCCAGGACTGTATAGCAGAGACTGGCTGAGCTTAGAGCTCTAGAACAATAGCCCACCAGGACTCTGGAGGAGACCAATGAGGAGTTAATGTGATGTAAATAGCCTATCATTGGGAGTTGGGTGTGGTTGGGTGTGGTGATTGCATGCTATTTAAACAGGGCTATTGCCCTGGAGTTTAGTCTTGTATCTGCTGAATCACTAATAAAGCTGAGCTGATCACTAGACTTGGGGTCTGCTCATCCATGGAACCCACTTTTAACAGTGTTCGTAACAAAACAACAGTTTAGAAACTGGATGTGATTAGTACTCTAGTTTTACCTTCAGAGACCCGGGTGCCGCATGACGGAGTGAGCTCCCATCTCTAGTTCCAGCTCCTGTCAACCTAGCAGTTCGAAAGCAAGAAATTGCAAGTAGATAAATAGGTACCACTTCGGTGGGAAGGTAACAGCGTTCTGTGCACCTTGGTGCTTAGTCATGCCAGCCACATGACCATGGAAACGTCTTCGGACAGCGCTGGCTCTTTGGCTTTGAAACGGAGATGAGCACCGCAACCCTAGAGGGATTCAACTGGCTTTCGAGCAAGGGAACCTTTACCTTTTACCTTTACCTTCAGAAGATCAGCCTGTAATCTCCCTTTTCTGAGAGAGTGGTACTCAGTTCTAGGGATTTCTCATCATTGTAAATGGTGATTTGGTTTTCTGTTTCTTTTGAAATTTTCTTTCTAGATACTACACAAGGACAATTTATCAGTTCCAGTTTCAAGAAGCACTTTGCAAAGCCGCTAATCACACGGGTCCCCTTTACGAATGTGACATTACTAATTCAACCGCTGCTGGCCACAAGTTATGGTAACCTAGTGCTTTATTCATTGAATAAAATCAGAAGAGACACAGTAAAATTCATCCTTGGTGCAGCCTCACATAGAGACAGAATCACACAGTCTACAACAGCTGTGTTTCTCCAAGGCCTAACTGCTTCTAAGTGGCAGTTTAGAGTTCAGACTATAATTGTATTATTCTACTCAGTGCTTTTTTTGTTGGTGTTGTTTTAAAAAAGCCAGTGCTCATATATAAAGTTGCACCAATGTTCACCAATTCTCCTCTCAGGTCTTGGGAGAGCTCCCCCACAAAAAGGGTGCTGGTAGTCAGTAGAGGTGACTACTATAACCCCCACACACACTCACACAATAGCTCTACTTCTACTTTATGGTAAAAAGTCATAGAGTGGAATATGATTACCAGGATGGCAAATTTCACTCTGCCAGAAACAGGGTAACATTAAGCAGACCTTGTAACACTTTGTGCCATTTTCCCTTCCCTCTTCATCTGTTTTATGTCAGACAATTCCCAAGGCATTTTGAAACCTTATTTCCTTAACTTTATAGTCATTTTAGCCGAGTCTTTAACATTGTGCCTCCGTGTCTAATGGTCCTCTATTAAAAACCTTTACAATCTCTTTACAGGAAGTAGCTTTATTAGGCTGGATTCACACACACTAAATAATCCACTTTCAATGCACTTTTGAATTGGATTTTGTCAGTTCACACAGTAAAATCCAGTTGGAAAGTGCATTGAAAGTGGATTATTTATGGGAGTAGCTGAAATGGATAAGTTGAGTTTAGTGCTACAAGGGAAAAGTGAAGTCGTTTTGTGGAACGATGGTCGGGATTGTATAAATGGCTAGAAAATAGATAATTGACTCTAAAATGTAAATATGTAAGGAAATAATATGTATGAAACTTTAATTTAAAAAAGTGAACAAAAAAAAGAAAGTGGATTGAAAGTGGATTATTTAGTGTGTGTGATCACAGCCACAGACATCTGAAACAAAGCATGGAAAAGAAAATATAATATTGTACTATATTTCTCAGAAAACTCAGCACTGTTTAGGATTGCATTAGATTGCCAACAGTATTGTTTGGATTCTCCATTAAAACTAATAAGTGACGTTCATTCCAGTTTAAAAGCAGCCCATGTAGAGTTGAATAAGAACTGCACTTTCTTTTCATTCAAGCTCTCTTTCATAGCACCACCTTTGGGCTGTATTGTTTATACAGCTTGTACCACACCATTAGGATGGTCCTGAATGACAAACCTGTTTCTTTCTAAACCACAGGAACATGCTTACCTTGGGGAGATCTGAGCCTTGGACCAAGGCTTTACAAAATGTGACAGGAGAAAAGGAAATGAATGCAACTGCACTTCTTCACTACTTTCAGCCTTTATACGAGTGGCTGATAGAGAACAATGCCAACAGATTTGTTGGTTGGGATACAGCCTGGTCTCCATGTAGGTACTTGTTATATTTGCAGTATGGTTCATCTGTGAAACCACTGCTTGCCTTTTCCAGAGATGCTTTTATTAGATTATTCAGCAAAGAGAATCTAGAAATGCAACATTTCCAATTTAACTTGGGGACAGAATGTTTTCAAGGCTAGAGGGGTTTGCCCCCCAGACAGAAAGTCACCATGTATAGCAGTTGGAGATGCCAGCAGCCATCTTTTACACTGTCTTCCCCACCTCCATGAAAAGTTATGTCTGAATGACTTAAAACAATGAATTATATGACTGTCAAGGAGACCGAGATGTATGCACATGGTAAATAAACTCTATTTTAGGGCCTCGGATTATTAGGGGCCTCTAAATTAAAAATAAAAATCCTAAATATTACTCAATTACCATATTTTGATAATGCTACAGACCTCTTAAACTTGGCATGGCTTATAGACTTAGAATCTTTAAATCTGTCCCTGCTAACATGAACCTCAAAAGTTAAGATGAATGCGTGACACCTTATCAGTAAAACAGAATAAAATGAAGGGCCATGTGACATTGCTCAAGGCTTGTAGGCTAAGTGAGCCCTATCATTAAAGTAAAATAAAGGAGGGCCATGGTGCACCTATGCTGCCACTAGAGCTTTATGGCTTTGTTTTTCTGAGGCCTTTTAGATAGCCAAGAGCAGCCAAATGTCATTTGCTGAATGGCTGATTAATTGCCAAAGAAATGTTCAGCCCAAGAAGCCACACAGCGGGCGTTTCAGCTCATCCAACTCCTGTTAATTGATCTGAACTCTGCCTAACCTCCTGCACCTACCCCATGGTCATCACTGAAGGATGCAGCATAACCTAGTGGCAGCAAACATATAATCTCATCAATACATTTAATACTATTTTGATATTATGTAGTCTCCTAAAGTGATACACAAGCAGCATTTTTAATATAGTATTGTGGCCAGCAAGCCAGGTCCCAGCCCAGTCAAAAAATCAAATGACCAGGCTGGAAGTGACACACATCACCACCATCAGGAGAGTGGGGCCTGACCACTGGCCATCAGGTTTAAGGTCTGGAAATCAGAGAGCTGGGCAGCAGGCAAAGAAGCTGCACCCAAGATACATGCCAAGGAGGCCAGCAGTCGAAGCACCTGCGGAAAAGCCTGAGAAGCTACAGAAACCGACAGGGCACGGAAAGCCCCAGGAGAAAGGTTGGGAACATGGGTGAGGCCACTGCCAGGAACTGGAAGCTGGGGAGGACAGGGTCAGTGGCAGAGCAAACTCCTGGATGGGACAGAGCCACAGAAAGAGGAAGAAAAGAGCAGCAGACTGAGAGCAAGCCCTGTACTTGGACGACTGACTGGAGGAGACAAAAACTCCAGGAGAGAAGGCCCCGGGCCATCTGGAACCTTAGGGAGCTGAACAAAAGCCAGCTGTGAGCCCCAAAGGCCAAGAGGGAGCAAGGGGTGGAAACCAGAGAAGTAATTGTTCTAGTTGGGAAGGAAGGACGTGTAGAAGAAGAAGAAGAGATTGCATTTATACCCCGCCCTTCACTACCCAAAGGTGTCTCAGAGCAGCTTACAAACTCCTTTCCCTTCCCCTCCCCACAACAGACACCCTCTTGGCAGAAATGGCTCTTTTTCAAGAACAGCTCTTATCAGAACCATGGCTTGCCCAAGGTCATCCAGCCAGGTGCAAGTGGAGGAGTGGGGAATCAAACCCAGTTCTCCCAGATTAGAGTCCGCGCACTTAACCACTACACCAAACTGGCAGTGGGCTGTGCATCCAAGCATTGTTAAAACTGTCTTGGTGATTAGCTGCAACAGAGGTGAGCAGGGAGGAGCCTAGGAGGGTCACCCTGATGTTGTAGTGCACGGGGTCCCTGGTCTGAGGCCATAATAAGTACTGACAAGAACTTTATGGAAATAAATTTCTAATTCGGTGGCAATACCCACTTCTCTTTTTTTTTTTAAAAAAAAATCCAGATGTCAACGATACAATCAAAGTGAGGATCAGCCTGAAGGCAGCACTGGGAGATAACGCGGTGAGTATAAAGTCCTATAGTTGATCATGCAATGCTGAGTTCTAAGACAATATAAAAATATCTAAACGGTAGTATGTAATGAGTCTGCTGTAAACTCTACATTTCACCAACATCTTTGTAAAAATCTGAGTCTGAGTAGGCAACACGGGATATACATATTTTAAATAATGTTTTCTGTGCAGCCCCCTCCCCCCTTTGTATTATGGACCAAACCCTGAAGCCACAGAACTGGAACACAGGAGTGACTTGACATATCCTTTGAAATTAAAAAGAACTATCTTCACCTCCTAGCAGTTCGAAAGCAAGAAATTGCAAGTAGATAAATAGGTACCACTTTGGTGGGAAGGTGACAGCGTTCCGTGCGCCTTGGTGTTTAGTCCTGCCGGCCACATGACCACGGAAACGTCTTCGGACAGTGCTGGCTCTTCGGCTTGGAAAGGGAGATGAGCACCGCAACCCTAGAGTCGGATTTGACTGGCTTTTGAGCAAGGGAACCTTTACCTTATCTTCACTTTTATATCTAATTTCTAGCAATAATCTAGGGATCTCTTAACATTGTTAGATCCCATCTCTTTCGTAGTTGGTTATGAGCAATGCATACAGTCCCTTCCATGCTAGTCCCATCTATAGCTGCTTCTTTAGTATACCGTGATAATTTTCATAGAGACTCTAGTATTTTCGGATGTTATTGTTTATTGATAGGATTGCATATCCATGGTCCCATAAAGAGGGAAGTCACACATCTGCTTGTGGAGAAATGTGTGGGTTTTGAGCTCAGCTGTGCCACATGCATTTTTCTACAGAAGGAAGAACACCACATCTTCTTTATTGTCACCCTGGACGTACATGTCACTTATATATCCAGTGTTGTAATTTTCATGGCAATGTGTAAAACCATGCAAAGCTTTGTCTCTTCTATGTCAGACAATTCCCAAAAGAACAACACTTACCGCTTTGAAACCTCAATGTATTCTGCCCAAAGTCTAATACATACATATCTAACACATAAATTACATTGAGTTAACAAGTCTAACTTCCAGGTTTTCACCATATATTTGAGGATCTTGCAACTATATAATTTATTTTCTAACTGAAATCCACAACAGTAATAAATTGTAACACAGTATTTATGGGGTATCTTTGCAATCCAGTATCCTAATATGCTGTAGTTACTCTCTATTGAATTATACACAATCTTCTTGAGAATGAATTCTCAGTAACGAAAAATTCTGAGATGTAATACTTCAATGTACCTCAGCTGTATAACAATCAAAATCCATTTATAAAGAAGCCAGTGACCCTAGAGGTAGCTGCAGATATCCTCCTGTTTCAGTTTCTTCTTCTTCAAGAATTGCTGTGATTTTACAACCAATATTTCCTATAGAACATCCCAGATAAAACTACTAGAGAGCTTCCTTCTGAATGGAACACACTTTTCTCCTGCTTAGGGGGGGGGTTAGCATTCTTCTAATTCCCAAGGCATTTTGAAACCTCATTTCCTTAACCTCACAGTCATTTTTAGCTGGCACTTAAAAAATGGGCCCCCAGTGTTCCTCTTTTTAAACTCTTTATAATCTGTTTACTTGTTAAGTAGCTTTGGACAGAGGGTTTTCTGCATAGTTTTTAAAATCATTTGTGGCCCCATACTGTTTCGATTTATATCCCTATTTGCCTTTAGGTTTCACTTTGCGCCCCCCCCCCCCCCCCTCTTTTTTTTTTTTGTTTCTTTGAGACCACTTTTACCCCAGTGTTTTTCTGGCAGCCAATTTTGAGTTAACCTTTCCCTCATGCATAATGTTTCTGTTAATTTTCTTTGCCCTACCCAATCCCATCCATCTCTAGACCACTATTCAATGATTGGATTGTTGTGGTCAAACCACTCCCTCTCCTCCCCTCCACCCTGAAGATGAGTAGTTTTGTTTTCTTTTTTTTAAATGGTGTTAAAATATCAATATATCATTGGAGCATTGTAACAATAGGCTTCGGAGGTTCTCTGAATTCCCAGCTTTCAAATTTATTATTTTTAAAAAGTCAGTCTCTAGCTCTTGTGAAGATATAAGGAAAAGGTCATAACTCCATGAAGAGGCTAAATATTTTTTAACGAAAGGTGGGAATTCAGCTTTCTTAAGCCTATTGTTACAATGCTCCAGCAATCATAGAATCATAGAGTTGGAAGGGACTTCCAAGGTCAACTAGACCAACCCCATGCACAATACAGGAAATTCACAAA
Organism: Gekko japonicus; assembly: GCF_001447785.1. NCBI lineage: Eukaryota > Metazoa > Chordata > Lepidosauria > Squamata > Gekkonidae > Gekko > Gekko japonicus. The sequence continues at coordinate 747,855 of NW_015170275.1, read as the reverse complement.
TACCTCCCCCCCACACTCACCTAGTGACCCATCTCCATGCCCAGAAGATGAGAAGGAGAGCCCACCACCTTCCAAGGAAGCCTGTTCCACTGAGGAACTGCTGTGTCAGGAAGTTCTTCCTAATGTTTAGACAAAAACTCGTTTGATTTAATTTCTACCCATTGATTCTGGTCTGACCTTCTGGGGCAATAGAAAACAACTCCACACCATCCTCTATATGACAGCCCTTCAAGTACTTGAATATGGTTACCATTTCACCTGTCAGTCATCTCCTCTCCAGGCTAAACATATCCAGCTCCTTCAGCCTTTCCTCATAGGACTTGGTCTCCAGACCCCTCACCATCTTTGCTGCCTTCCTCTGGACACGTTCCAGGTTCTCTATATCCTTCTTAAGTTGTAATGCCCCAAACTGAACACAATACTCTAAGTGAGGTCTAAACAGAGCAGAGTAATATGATACCATCACTTTGCGTGATCTGTACACTATACTTCTGTTGATAGAGCCCAAAATTGCATTTGCCTTTTTAACTGCAGCATCATACTGCTGATTCATCTTCAGTGTATGGTCTACTAAGACCCCTAGATCCTATTCACACATAGTACTGACAAGTCTCCCCTACCCTATAATTAAGTATTTGATTTTTCCTACCTAAATGCAGAAATTTACATTTATCCCCATTGAAATACATTTTATTTGTTTTAGCCCAGTTTTCCAGCCTGTTGAGATTATCCTGTATCCTGACTCTGTCTTCTACTGTATTTACTACCCCTCTCAATTTAGTATCATCTGCAGATTTAATAAGCATTTCCTCTATTCCTTCAATGTTTTAGTGTTTTTTTCAAAAATAGCGGAGTACTGTGTCACCACTGATGATGACAGCACCCTCCCTTTAAAATCCTGATTTTTTTAAGGCACATGCAGAAGAAAATAAACTGTCTCCACATCTATGAAAATGCACAGGGAGAGCAGACGTGCAGAACCCTGCCCAAACTGATTCCAATTGTTGTGGATTGACTCCCTAGAAAATCTGGAGTAACTGGAGTGTGCAGCGCTGGAGTGGGTGGAATGGGTGGAAAAGCACTTCGGGAGAAAAAAAGATGTAATTCTTTTTGTGCTGATATTGAAGCTCGTTCCTTCCCTGTGGGGAGATGCTGTCAATCCTTTTGAAGCACATGCACTTCTCCATATAACTCCAGACATTTCAAACAAGCAATGGAAGAGGAAGCACAGTTTCTTCTCTGCTTGTTCTGAATGCCTGGAACCACTCTCCATAATCTCAATTTAAGCCAATCTTATTTCTTTTTCTCAGGAATGTAATAGTGAATTGCTAAACAGTCATTTTAGGATGTAAATTCCATCAAAGCCAATGGGCCTAGCTTGCATAGAAGTCTTTTCAGGCTTGGGATATGCTTTTAGCTCTCATCTTCAGTGAGCTGTAGCACTGGTTCTTGTATATTTGTACTGTATGTACCATCGGAACATCCTGTTCTGAGTCACTGCCCTTGTTATCTAGTGGTGATTGACATACAACTAATGTATTTATTTACTGAAATACTTATGCTTCACTTCTGATCTTGTAAAATCCCAGTGTTGCTAAAGACCATGAGTTCAAATAGACAGTGCCAGTGAAAATCCAAGCAGAAGCATACATGACACAGAGAAGCCAGTCACAAGGTCCAAACAGCAAGAGCAAAGTGGAGGAACCTTCTTAAATGCACTGATCCAGCAAATCTTATTTGATATACCCTTAAGAATTAAAACAAAAATATCCCATTAGCTAAGTTAATCTTTGTTACCCTTTGTCTCCTTGTGCACCCCCAAATCTCCAGATATAGGCTTCCCAAGTCCCCTTGGGGGGTGGGGAAACCCCCGCCCCAGAGGCCCATTCCCCGCCGCCGCTGGATCGGGCCCCGGGGGAACTCCTCCCCGACGTGTGCATCACCCAGAAGTGACGTGACCACGCTGGGCATGCTGGGGGCGGGGCCACGGCCATCCAAGGGAAAATTCTATGGCCCCCAGTGCGCGCGCGCAACAGACGTCGGCCGGGAGCCCCCTGCTCCCGGCGAAAATACACTTGGCAACCCTATCCAGATATTTCCCAATCCAGAGTTGGCAACCCTAGAGATGGACAAATAGGGAAGGGAGAAACAGAAGCCAGAGGGTCTAGAGAGGGGCTCTGGGAGAAACAAAAGGAGATTCTATGGCATGAACCAAGAGAAGTGTCAAATCAATAGGAGGAGGAGAGTGTGGGGACCATGGACCTGCCCCTTTTCTATTTTCTTGAGTGGCATGAGGCCCTAGATGACTCCAGGAGTTCGGGACACCTTTCAGTGGTGCAAATAATTCTGCTACTCCCTGGGGCCATTATTCTACTTGGGAGGCTGTCATTCCAGTCCCAGACAGAGCACTAATTCTATTTCTGGGGATCATCTTTCACTCTGGGACCAGTTATTCCAGACCCAGAGCAGTTTATCTGGGCCCAGAGACACTGACAATCCACTCCACATTTTAATTGCAACCCTTTTGTGCTATAATATATTGCAGTGGAGCCCATGGAAGTCAATCAGCATTCCTGGCTCCCATTATCTCCAATGGGCCTTCAAGCAGCCCCATAGCCAGAATATTTTTGGTGAAGGGCACTGGGGGGGGGGGGCACAATGCCACAAAAATAATAAAATAAAAATAAAGCAGTAGCTGCTGAGAGTCTCTTCCATGGAAAGAAGGCTGCTGCCGCCACTGCCATTTCCACTCACACAATCTGCAAGAGTGGGAGGAAAGGAGGCTACAGAGCATGACTGAACTGAGGTGCTCAGCTGCCAACATTCACACACTGCCTGCTGCTTCTGCCGCCATTGCTGTTTCTGCTCTGGGCAAGTGATGAGAGCAGGCAGAGGAGGAAAAGAGGAGGGGGAAGAAAAGGAGGGTGGCAACTCAGACTCAAAAAGCAAGAAGAAATCCCCCTTCCTGGTCCCTGCTCGCTTCTCCCAGAGTCTCTCATGGCACAAGGCAAAAGGCTGAAGAAAGTGTGAGAGGGGGATAAAGGTTCTTAAGTTTCCATGCCTGGAACTGCATCCACCCTGCCCCCCCCTTTTAAAGCATCACTCAGAAGCAGAAGTTTGGGGCTCCACTTCTCCCTCCCTTGTGGCTCTTCCCTTGCTGACCTTGCTTGTGACTGCCAGCCGTTCACCCACCCCCACCTCTCTAAGGAACATAAGCGCGGTACCTTTCTTGCAGGGCGAGCTAGAAAGAAAAAGGGGTCAGCAGCCGGCTTCAGGCCAGTGCATCGGCGGCATGGTGTGGCAGAACTTAAATTCAGAGTAATATTTTTCAAATCACTGGGGGGCCCTCTGGGGACTTGCTGGCACTGGGTCTCACCCCCTAATTGATAGGGGCTGAGCCCCTAAAGCCCCACCATTGGCTATGGCCCTGCCTTCAAGCCTCTCCCGTTGTTTTCAATGGGTAATCCTGTAATTCCTTTTAGTACATCCCTCTGCTGGGGACTAGTACATTGCAGTGGTTCTGCTGGGCTTTCAAAAATTCTCCCCACCTTTAGTTTCTACATAGAGATTCTCTAGCTTGACCTTAATCCATTGGAAACAATGGAGGATGGAGCACCTTCTTGGGGGGGGGGACCCCATAAATCCTATCAGCAAACTTGGAGGGCAGGTAGAGGAGAGTCAGCTGGAGATCCCCTGTGAGTTTGGTGTCTTGAGCGCATGGGGGGGGGGGGGTTCTACCATATAATGACCCTCAACCAAACCGGTTTGTTTGGCCGTTAGAAGTTCATGACTGTTCATAGTTTCCAAACTGGGCACACTACGAACCATGAACCGAAATGAACCACATTTTCACAGATCTTGCCCATCCATTTTGCCCTCTGTAAATACCTCCTTTTACATAGTTCTCTGTTGGAATTTGAAGTACAAGCGCAACATATATAGAAACTTGATAGATATACTGGATATGGACTTAAAATGAATGATTAAGCAGATGAATGATTAAGCAGGTACAGGGAGAAATCAAATTCTGACCCAGGAGAGATCAAGACTGAATTTTACATACAGCAAAAGAAAGAACGAACGAATGAAGGAAGGAAGGAAGGCAAATTTAAAATGATTAAAACATTGATAATAACAATAACAATATTTAGAATGTTTTTTCCAGTCTTTATTATTATAATGCATTCATTCTGAAGAAATATATTTTGAAATAGAGTGGGATGGTAAATATCGCCAGCTAGTGGAGAGAGCTTGTCTTGCTTTCTCTCTTTTGCTCTTCTTTTAAGGCTTCTTTATTTATTTGGTATATTATTATCCTACCTTTCCTGCAAAGGTGTTCATGGTGGTGTACATTATTTTTCCTCACAATAACTCTATGCAGTAGGTAGTGTGAGACACAGTGACTGGCCCATAGTCACCCATTAAACTTCATGGCAGAATAACAACTTGAACCTGGATATTACATATCTGACTTGACTTGAATGGCCCATGCTAGTCCAGTCTCATCAGATCTTGGAAGCTAAGCAGGGTTGGCCATGGTTAGTATTTGGATGAAAGACTACCAAGGAATTCCAGGATCACTGCACAGAGACAAGCAATGGCAAACCACCTCTGAATGTCCCGTGCCCTGAAAACCCTATGGGGTCACCATGTTGGCGACACACACACACTTTCAGATCCTAGTCTGACACTGTGACCAATACACCCAACATAACTGTACTTCAAATATATCTGTATGTTTAAAAAGATCCACCATCCTATAATAAAAATCTATAGTTAACTTAAGTAGACAGCACCAGAAAACTTGTTTAGTTATTTAAGATATTTATATTCTGCCTTCCCAGAGACATGCTCTGTCTGGCAATATGGCATGACAGTGTATATGCCAAAGAGCATGTCATAAGTAACAACGATGCCTCAGTGCCTGTGTTATATATCTGTTCTCTGACAGTCTGACCATGTGCTAATGCAAAAGTTAAAAGTGGGGATGCCCCCAGAAGCAATCAGCCCAGTACAAATATGCTGTAAGCATGATGTAGATGAGTTTAGATAAGTGGACTTAGCTCCGGTCCTTCATTTTACCTTTTATATATTTCCATATATAGCATCTGAAATCAGTCTTACATTCCATTTTTTGACTGAAAACCAAATACATATTAGGCTGTAACCAAGTGGTTAAGACGCTGAACTGCAGGCTGTGGAAGGTCAGTAGTTCAGCAGTTCGATATCCGGGTGCCGCATGACGGAGTGAGCTCCCGTCTCTAGTTCCAGCTCCTGCCAACCTAGCAGTTTGAAAGCAAGAAATTGCAAGTAGATAAATAGGTACCACTTCGGTGGGAAGGTAACAGCGTTCCGTGCGCCTTGGTGTTTAGTCATGCCGACCACATGACCACAGAAACTTCTTCGGACAGCGCTGGCTCCTCGGCTTTGAAACGGAGATGAGCACCGCAACCCTAGAGTCGGACTCGACTGGCTTTCGAGCAAGGGAACCTTTACCTTTTTAATGGACTTTTTTTTACAGTGACCCCCACATCATGCTCACTCCTGTTCCTGGGGGGAGGAGTCCTCTGAATATTTTGGGGGTCACAATAGGCTGTAATAGTAGGACAGGATGTGGGAAAGTCTTCTCCTGTGAAAAGAGCTGCCATTACTGTTGCTCTGATACAATACAACCTGGGGTGGGGGGGGGTTGATGCTTCCCTCATATTATTCTGTTTCCTTGAAGTACTTCTAAGTGACCAAATCTAAGAATGTATTTATCAGTCTGACTGAGTCTCATTTTAAATTGACAGTACAAATGGAATGAAAATGAAATGTATTTATTCACGGCAACAATTGCCTATGCCATGAGAAAGTACTTTTCGGAGAAGAAAAATGAAACAGTAGAATTTCGGTAAGTGGCCTCTTCAGTTATATTGGCTGAGGATTAGTGGTATGTGAGTTTATTACAAAAAAGAGACTATCATTTTTCCAAAATAATGTGATTGCATCTGTGTGAATGAGGGGCAACTGCCTTCAAAGAAAACCCACAGAGAATTCTGAAAACAGCTATAAAGTCCCATTTGGTGCACTCAGGAAAAAACCAAGAACCACCTATACTTTTATTTGTGAGAGAGCAGAGACAATTAGACTGTGCTGTCATGAAGGGGACATTGATACTACTGTATGAAACTGCATTTGCCAGGTTATTTGGTAAAGCTACACACATCTCCCTTCTTGGTGACTCTGAGCATCAGGAAGGTTTCAGAAGAGTAATTTAAAGTCAGGGTAGTGGAAGGTTCTCTGCTGTGACACCCCCCCCCCCCCAAAAAAAAAGATTTAGGAGAAAACAGGGAAGAATCTCTTGAGGGTCATGAGTTTCCTGCAAACTCAAGCATCCTTCTGGGCAACTCAGATGTTCTGGCCACTTGTCTGGAAGCAAATGACAGAGGAGAGGGAAGAGTGAGGATCCTGATGTGGGTTGTAATAACAACTACTATTTCAAATAAACTACTTCCCCTACACTTCAGCCCACCAATGATAATTTCAGAAGAAGAAAGCTCATCTAGGTGCATGTTATGTAGATAGAGGGGGAGAGACCTTCTACCATTTCATGGATGTAAAATGGGAACACTTGTATTTCTAGCATCCCTATTCCAAAGTAGCGATAGATGAACTCCTAATGGAATTGAGTCAAACTGGTATACCTGTGGGCAATGTCCCCTCTAAGCTATGGAGCCCTGTGAGCAAAAATTCTACTTTGTGAGCTACTAGCATTAAAGTTATGAGCAGGTGAGTTGGCTGCTGCATAAATTAGTGTGCTTTGAAGCCATCCTCCCTGAGCTGAGACAAACGTGTGTGAGCCAGAGGCTAAAAAACTGAGCTAGCTCACACTAACTCAGCTTAGAGGGAACACTGCCTGTGGGTATGGAGGCTTTGTTGCCTAGAAATAGTGCTACCAATTCCCAGATGAATAGATAAACCAGGAACATGGCTGTATGACCATTTTGCCACATGCAATAAAATATAAAGTTAGAAACTTCAGTGGGATGTTTCATAGGATATTAAATATGTCGATTTCAGCTGGCAGCTAACTGAATACTTTTGTAGAAGTTCTGCTATGTATGTCAGAATAGCAGTTAGTCACTGCATACAATACACACACATTTCGTTTACAAATATCTTTGATGGCATTTTGGGAAATAATGTTCATTGATATGACTGTATGAACACATGTATTTAGTAAAGATAATTTCTTCTGGTTTTTTCTCTCCATCAGAAGTGTAAATATTCATGTCGGTGATGTGACACCAAGAATCTCCTTCCAGTTTATTGTCACCATGCCTAATAATGACTCAGACATTGTTCCCAGATCTGAAGTGGAGGAAGCAATCAGGTGAAATTTTGGATCACAAGGTGGTAGTGTGAATTATATTGGAAGCATGTATTATTTATTTTATTTATTTTATGACATTTATACCCCGCCCTCCCCACAAGCAGGCTGTAAATGAATGTTGTTCGTTTCCATTTGATATGCTGATCGCTTCATTATATTATACTAACAGCACAGAATTCCATTAAATATTATAGCAGAAATGCGGGAAATATTTACATGGATTTCCCTTTACTGGCAGAATATCACGCGGCCGCATCAATGAAATTTTCCAACTGGATGACCAAACTCTAGAGTTTATTGGCATTGCTCCAACACTGGAACCACCTTACACACCTCCAGTCACTGTCTGGCTGATATTATTTGGAATTGTCATGGGCATTGTCGTAGTTGCGATGATTGTCTTGATCATCACTGGACAAAGAAACCGGAAAAAGTAAGTGACATTTTATAAATAGTGCATTCTTCTTAAACTGATCAGATTCATTTTACACAGTGTAAAATGTGCAGAAAATATTAAGATAACACAACTGTGATCCCTAACTACAGTACAGCAAACTCAAGTTCGTTGTTTTCATTTCATATGTATTTATCACCATAGTGCTGATGGTGTTTTTCTTCAGTGGAAAAACCTTTCTGTCAGTGTATGGCGCTTCTTCTGCCAGTGGAAACCTCCACAGTCATCAGATCAAAGTCATTGGATACAACCCATTGACTTAATAATCCTAACAAATGAATGTGATATATAATTTGATGTCAATACACATAAGGCTCATATTACTACTATGATAGTTTCTTTCTATTAAAAACAGAGGGTTTGGATCACCGTGAATGCACATGACCATGACTTTCTGCTATTTTCCATGTAATAATAAATATATTGCTTTCAGGAAAAGAAAGGCAACTGAAAATGAGTTATCCCAAACAACAATAGCGAACTGTCATGACAACAGTGGAGCAAAGGATGATGACAACGGTGGACAAAATAATCTAAATTATCTGCAAGATGATGAGTGCTCATCAGCATTCTAAAACAGAAAGCTAATTAATATCCCTTATTTATGATTGCATGTTAGTGCCAACAATATTATATAAAAAGGGGACCAATTCTAAGGCCCTATGTTTAGCGGAAGGGACTTCCAGGGCACTGCTATACATGTTATGTGCACTTAGCTGTAAAACAGACAGGGAATGTTTAACAGCACCAGTTACTTTTACCATGTGTTGAGCAAAGTGGCCCGAACCAAACAGTTACCCTTCAGTCCCTTTCAACTTTGGAATAGGTGACAGACGCTCTAAAAAATGATAGGGTCAACCATTTATTCAGCAGTGGATGGGTAGTCCCCTACCCAATCCAAGGTCAGGTACCACAGATATTGCTTTTACTGCTTGTTGCAGGAATTCACCTCTAGTATCCAGAAAACCTGTTTTTCTGCATTCGTTGTGATTCAGAACAATAATCATCCACGGAACTTGGTGTTCTCAGACAATCTCCCTTGCTGAATTACATATAGTCATCCCAATGGGAACGTCATAACTTGCCCCTTATAAAGGGGTAACTAGAGGAATTTGGGAATATTTCAGTCCAACAGCCCTGCCATTCCTTCTTCTGGGTTGAAGTTACATGCTCACCATAAACTTTTGCTCTAAACAGCCTCGACTGAATCCTGTTTAAAAATAAATGCTGCTCTTTCAAAGACAATCCCTGCCTCCGCAGGTGTTACGTCTATGTCAAAGTCAATTTGGTGTCTCTTTTTCAAATTGTAATAGTATTTTTTCTCCTCTTATGTGATGTTGATGACTACTGATATCAATTTGAAAAAAATAATGGCTGAAATATTTTCCCAATGATGTAGGTTAAAAAGAAGTCAGTTTCCTTTTCTCCTGGGAAGTCTCACATCTCAAGATCTTTCAAGTACTAACAGGCTTTGGATAACAATTTCTAATGGCAGACAGTAGATGAGACATATTTAGCAACAAGTCTCTGACAGATGCCTGTTCAAGCAGATGGCATTTAACTACATGTTACTGCTATATACATTCAGGATTGGCAACCCAGTGTTGGGAAATTCCTGGATATCTGGGAGATTGAGTCTGAGGAGGACAGACATTAGGGAAGGGAGGGACCTCAGCAGGTTATAGTGCCATAGACCTCACCCTCCCAAGCAGCCATTTTCTCCAGGGGAACTGATCTTTGTAGTCCGGAGATCAGTTGTAATCCTAGGAGATCTCCAGGCCCCACTGAAAGTTGGCAACTCAATACAAACTACTTTTCACAGAGCAATCATAAGCAGAGTTGCATCCTTTTAAGTCAGTTAGCATGTGATTTACAGTGCAAGCTTATGTAGAGTTACTCCAGTCTAATAACTCTGGAATAGCTCTGCATAGCATTGCATTGACAGGCTGGAAAAATGACGCCGGTGGAAATTTAAGCCCCCATCACTGTTTGTCTGATTTGACTCTTCCCCCCCTCCAGTCACTGTTTTGAATTGTTGTTTTTTAAAGGGAGGGGATTCTAATCACAGATGTCATATCTAAGTAATCCACTTCTCATGAGGAAAGTTGCTTCTTAAATCCATTTGATTGTATCTTCTGTATTTTGTTCATTCCTCTCTCCTTTGAGAAAGTGGTATTGAAAACCTGTAGTCATGAATATACATTTTGTCTAATATCCAGCATGGATACTGATTTTTTTTTCCTAAAATGGATTTCTCCTCAGCTACATTCCAATCCACCCATAGGGATCTATGCATGTAATCGCTGTACCAAGATATCTCTGCAGAGGAAGGCATACCAGTATGATTTGGTTTTGTCCATGGCAAAGCAGTTGAGGACTTTGAGGGGCTTCAGGCTGATCAGCTGTTGGGGTGGTAAAAAGGAGAAAAGGCAGTCTGATCTGGATATATTGGTTCCTTTCACCCATATCACGGCCTATGTGAGTCTGGTTTGGCACTGTGAAAGAATGTGCTCTCCACTTCTGATTACTAAAATGTGGGGGGGAAGCGTGGCAGTTTGGCCCAGAGCAAAATAACGTGCGGCCGCCCGATCACACGTCCCGTCGAGGTCCTGTGGGTAGGGGCGAGGTGGCGATCACACGACGATCCTGCAGCGCGGCAAAGAAGTGGTGTGGCGCGATCTCACCAACGGCATGCGCGATTCTGCGGAGCAATGGAACTTTCACTTTCCTCTTCGTGTGCATGTGCTGTTGGGTGCTTGTGCGCATCCTGTGGAGACTTGGGGGAAAAAAACCTGTTTGCGACAGGACATGGGCGGGCGCCGGATGCCACGGAAACGCAATCAGACGCCAGCCCTTGCCCCGCGGTTTCCAGAAACTAGTATCTTGGAGGTACTAGTTTTTAACCCTGCATCTTCGGCGGGAAGCCTCGGGTTCGCCATGGGAGCTCTACGCTTCCCAGATGTTGCGGAGTGATCGCGCCCAGAAAATCCACCTATCATCCGTCTCAGTAGCATGGCTAATGCTCGGTGTGACCGCAGCCTGTGAATACAACACAGCCTTCTGCTGACCTGATGGTTTTCTGGATGGGTGCTAGTATTCACTGACCACCTACTCCACAAATCAGATAAAATATGTAACCCAGCCATTGCATCCAGGAATACAAACAGAATAGAGCAAGAGTTCAGTAGCACCTTGAAGGCTAACATAATATGTGGCAAAATATGTGTTTTCTACTGCTACAGACAGACTAACATGGCTACCCATCTTGATCTATCTCCAAGGAATACAAATAATACAGTATGAAAACATAAGCAATACAGTATGAAATCTCTCTGGTATGAAAGGATTGTATCTTAGAGCTTTTCCCTACCCACAGACCTGTGCAATATCAATCTATCTGATCTTTTAAAAAAGCCAACAGTGTTACAGCATTCAAATCAGACTGAGATATGTGCAAAAAGGTAAAGGTAAAGGTTCCCTTGCTCGAAAGCCAGTCAAATCCGACTCTAGGGTTGCGGTGCTCATCTCCATTTCAAAGCCGAAGAGCCAGCGCTGTCCGAAGACATTTCTGTGGTCATGTGGCCAGCATGACTAAACACCAAGGCGCACGGAATGCTGTTACCTTCCCACCGAAGTGGTACCTATTTATCTACTTGCAATTTCTTGCTTTCGAACTGCTAGGTTGGCAGGAGCTGGAACTAGAGACGGGAGCTCACTCCATCATGCGGCACACTCAGGTCTCGAACTGCTGAACTACCGACCTTCCACAGCCTGCAGTTCAGCATCTTAACCACTTGAGCCACCGCAGCTCCTAGATATGTGCAAACTGCAGGTTAAATGCACACAAATAAAGCAGACCTTTGTAAAAATATATAAAGGTTTATTCAGAAGTTTAAAAAAGAATATCACTATGCAGTAAAGTCTCTATAGCTTAGCAACAGAGAAATAAAAAGGCTAACCTTTCTATCTAATACATTTAGAACCTGGTATAGATGGCACATACTTGTAGCATAGGAATCCAAGCTGTAGCCTAAAGCATTCTATATAATGCAGTCAAACATGATGTAGCATATCAAAGCATACTAGCATAGCACAAGCATAAAGTTAGCATGGCTTCCCTCTTTCCTATAGCCTTCTTTTTGCCCTGGGGCACGAGGTGGTTTCTTGGATCCAATCAGGAATCTCCCTTGATAGAACTTTCCAGAAGATGTTAACATTCACTCCTAATTCCCCCTCCCATCTGGTTACACAAGTGAGCACAGGTTCTCACAATCTGCCAATTACCACATTCTTGAATCCAGCCTTGAAAGAGATAAGGATGGTATCTGCAGGAAGGCCTAAACCATGGACAGCTGTGAGCTGGAGCAGGCCTGCTAATAATCACCTTAAGCCTTGAGGGAAATTAAGGTGCCTTGCCTCACAGGGTCATAATGTATTAGGATCCCTAGTCTTTTGAAATACACATGACCAAAATTTAAAGAGCTTTATTTTTCCTTTATTGTACAGTCTACATTTACGTTCCTACACAAATCAAATGTATTAAAAAATTCAAAAACAGATCTTAGGAAAGACAGTAGAACTAAAGTTCCTACAAGAAAGAGGCGGGTTCATCAGTTTATTCTCACTACTGCTTTTTCTTCAAGGGTGGTCATCTTCTCTGTGTGGTTCCATGAGGGAAAGCAGATGATGAAATGTGGGACGTTTTTCAGGCAACTGTATGAAACAGAGAAAACAACAAAATCGTTGTACTGCTTATATGTGAACATTCTGAGCCACAGACAGAGTTGTTTTATATTCTGACAATTTTGCTGTAAACAGGCTCCATATGAACATATGAAGTTGCCTCGTATGGCTTCACAGTATTGGTCCATCGAAGTCTAGCACCATTTGCTCTGACTGGCAGTGGTTCTCCAAGCTATCAGCCAGAGAAAAGTCTTTCCCAGTCCTAGTACCATAAAAGCCTTTAACTGGAGGTCTCAGAGAACAAAATCAGACATTTTGTGTGCAACACATGTGAATGCTGTACCGCTGAGCTATACCCCTCAGAATTACAATTACTTTACCTAGTGACCAATATAGGCTCCATATTTTATGAGATCTTGGTGTGAAAGGTCTTTAAAGGTTCAGGTTTAAATGTCATTCTTAGAGATAGTGAAGTGGGACACCCCAATCCAGAACCATTAATGTGCTGCAATGGGTACATGACATAACTCCATGAGGCTTCTCTTCTGCAAGGGAAGGGAAAGTTCTGCACATGCATGTACAGAGTTTCCTCATCCATTGAAATGCATGTGGAGTTTCCTCATCCATTGAAATGAATGAAGAAAGTAGTTCCCCTACATCTCTAACAGGAGAGGCTGAACCTCAATGATAAAACAGAGGCTTTGCATGCAGAGAGGCTCCAGGCTCAAATCTTGGCACCTACAGTTAAAAGATCTCAGCAGATGACAGGAAAAGTCTTTCTTTATTCAAGGCCACAGAGAGCCACTGCCCATTGAGGTAGACAATACTGAGTTACATGGATTATAACTGACTAAGTATAGTATAGCTTTATGTCTTGTTTGTATGTTTACCGGGAAAAATTCACTGTATCAGAGCAATGGGCCATTTTTTAGCCTTAAGTAAACTAGCAAAAGGAGATCGAAACAGTCAATCCTAAAATAAATCAACCCTGACTGTTCCCTGGAAGGCCAGATACTGAAGCTGAAGCTCAAATACTTTGGCCACCAAATGAGAAGGGAGCACTCACTGGAGAAGACTCTGATGCTGGGAAAGACTGAAGGTCAAAGAAGAAGGGGATGGCAAAGGATGAGATGGTTGAACACTGTTATCGATGCAATGAACATGAGATTAAGCAAACTCCGGAGCACAAAGGAAAACAGGAGGGCCTGCCGTGATGCGGTTCATGGGGTTGCGAAGAGTTGGACTCCACTGTGTGACTGAACGACAACAACAAAACTAGTAAACCCACCTCATGCCAGCAGCTGTACATTATTTGGTAAACTGCCTCAGAAGCCAATTGTGGACGATAAAGTCGATAGCCATGGGTAATCTTCTCAATCACTTGTGTATTATCACACCGCTCATAGGGTTGTTTCCCCAAAGAGAACACCTCCCACATTAAAATTCCTGTAGATATACCCACAGTGGTGAAAGACAAGATGTTAAAAAAACTATGTGAGTATTCCAAGCATAAAAGTTGTGCTATTCCTTTTAAAAAAAAAACCCACCAAAACACACACACACACACCCAAGAATGAAAGAAATTGTAGAATGATTTATATAAGGGACCATACAATAAGAGCTCAGTACTTTAAGAAACATATCCATACCATTTAAAAATACCATTTAAGTCAATCACATTAAAAATGCTCAGGTTCTGTGATATATATTTTGCCAAAATCATGTCACTCACCTGGCATTCAATATAAATTTTCCCCATCTTGGGTGTAGCTATTTTCATCGAGAAAATAGGGTGAAGGAAAACAGTTAAATGTATAGTTCTGCCATTAGGCACACTGAATCAAAGCTGTTGATACTCCCAAACTACAAAGGAACTATCACAGACTCTAAATGGCTGGCAGAATACACATCAGTGGCTGAAACAAAGTCATACCAGCTTATACCTCTTCTGAGAGGCCAGTTTTTGCTCTCTTTTGGGTGCTTCTACAAACATCTTAAAATAAATCATCTGGCTGCATCCTTTTTATGCATGTATTTTTAAAGCATTCATCATGGTGTAAAGCAATGAGAGGTTAGTTCTTAATTCACACTGCTATTTAGTAAGGTGTTTCAACATAAGCTTTACCAGTGTGGAAGGACTATTTATTTAGGACATAATTGGAAATCAAATGAGATTAATAGGAACATAGGAACTGCCAGTTTGCTGTTAAAATGAAATTCAGAAATTTTGTCCATGTTACATAGACCTATTGCACCCCACCACCCACCCACAATTCTGTTGGTTTGGTCAGCATCAGTCCATGGTTTTTTGCATCTCTTCTTCAGTGAGGGGCGGAGTTGCCTGTTCAGCAACAAAGATATTTTTGCATAAAAATCATGACGACTAACAGCCTTTCAGTGTAATGAGGGCTGGCGTTTCTCCTATACCCGTACAAATACAGCCATGAACAATAATTCAACTAGCTTAGCAATTCCACTGTCATGACACAATTAATCAAGAATGGCTCCTGAACAAGTCTAAATTTTTTAAATGAAAATGATTTAGATGCACTTTCTACTACATTGTGAGCCCTCTCTGGGTCCAACCAGTGTCAGTTTCTGACCATTTGCTGTCGGGCGCGGCGGTTAAGTGCGTGGACTCTGCTCTGGGAGGACAGGGTTTGATTCCCCCCCCCCGCCTCCTCCTCTCCTTGCACCCGCTGGATGACAGGGTGGGGGGTTCTGCATTCCAAAACCGGAGGCAGAGAAGAGCGTGTTTCTTCCTCTCCCGGAGAGAGCAGGCAGGAGCTCCTTCCTCGAGGGCAGCACCCGGACACCGCTCGGCCTTCGGAAGAGAAGAGCCCCGGGGGAGGGGGGTCCTGCAGCGTCGCCAACCTATGTCATTAATGCTGTTTTCACTGCTTTACCCTTCATCTTCCCAGTCGCTATCTTACTTACTCACCAAAAGCCCACACGTCAGACTTGCTGCTGAATTTGGTATAGTGAAAAACCTCTGGTGCAGACCACTTCACTGGGAATTTAGTTCCTAAAGAACTGACATACTCGTCATCCAGCACGTATCTACAAGGCAAGAATCAGTATCGAGGCTATCAGACTAATTGCAAGACTTATCCAACTGCTACATTAATCCTACATTCAGGTTTGCCAAGATGAGTAATGTTAACATCAAACTACTGTACATCAAACTGAAATTCCTATGTATTACCAAAACTTAGGTCAGACTGAAGCTGATTTTTCACATACTGAAGCTCATCTTTCACATTGAATATATTTGCGGATTTGCTGGTTTTTTCATATAGAATATATTTGCTTCTTAGAATTGGTAGGAAGTCTAATGGTGGAATGGACACTTTTCAAGAGATCTGGTAAACTGCTTTACGTAAGACCATGGTCATGACATGGAGCAGTCGCTACATAGCTGTTCTGTCAAATGCCCTGCACCTAGCTGATTATGATTGTGATGCAGAGACTAGCCCAGACAGGCCCATAGCCATGAATTTTTTAAGTTGGGGGGCATTTTAATTTCTTGGGGGGGGCACTGGCTAATTTAATTAATCCTTCCCCTTTGCTGGGGCACCACCAACCAGCCTGCCCGCCCCCTCTAGCTTGTCGCTGTCATCGTTGGTGGCGCCGGGTAGCAGGAGGCAACCACTGGCTTTGCAAGGCCGTCTGGGCTGGCAGTGGGCTGGGAAGGACGGAAGGGAAGGCAGGAGCATTGGGACACATACCAGAAGTGCTGAGCAGAGCTGGCCCAGCCCAAGGCTCCTCAAGGCATAGCGCACTCCACTAGCTCACGCCCTGTTCACCTTCAGAAGCCTCTCATGGTGCAGGCAGGCCCCTGAAAGCTGCTTGACGCCATGCCAGAAAGGGTGGCCTGCCGGTAGTGGCCGGCGCTGGCTGTGCAGTGGAAGGATGGAAGGAAGGCGAGGGGCTGGCCTGGCAAGGTTGAAGCACTGCCTGCCTCCTGTGCTGCCCGCCCAATTGGCAAAGTTTCCTCGCTGGAGCTCCGCACAGGGAGGGGGGCACAGGCAGGGCAGTGGAGGTCGGTGAGGTGAAAAAGGGGAGCACTCAGTTTTATATCCTGCCTGAAGGGAAGAGGGTGGCTTCAGCAGAGGGGCATCCCTCAGTGAGAGAGAAACCAGGACACACTGCCTGGCCTGGCTGGTGCCCCTTTGATGCCTCTCCCACCTGCCTCCCTGGTGGCCGAATCAGAGCCCCCTCCAGTGGCACTGCAGCAGCCTCTGAATCAGCTCAAATCACAGGGGGTAGGGAGCCTCTTGATCTGGGACTGCGTTGGGGGCATTTGAAGGGGCATTTGAGGTGAGTCAGGGGCACAGCCCCCAAATGCCCAACTGTAGTTACAGGCCTGAACTCAGATAAGTTTGCACCCCCCTAGTGTTGGTGGGAGTCCCCTGCCACCAGACCCTGCCCCCCACTGCCAATCAGCTGGCCAGGGAGGACTTACCAGGAGAAAGAGGAAGGCCCAGCTGACTTTGCCAGTGTTGTGGCAATGTCATTTCTGGTGTGCACAGGAAATGATGTCATCATGCCAGCAATGTCCAGGTAACACTATGGTATTTGGGCAAAAACTCTATGGTAGGATGCATTTTTACCATAGATTTTTCACCCAAATACTAGAACATTGCTGCAGTGGTGCAGTGTGATGATGTCACTTCCGGTGCATGCCAGAAGTGACATAGTGACATTGCTGGTGACGTCATCTGGACCTCCCTGCTGCTTCTGGTAAGTCCCCCCCCATCCCTCACCAGTTGCCAGGAGGGACCTGAGAACCCTAAACCCAAAGCTTGACAGAAAGTACATTTCTCTATAGCACATGGTGAATACATGCTTAACCCGAGGTCTGAATCCAATAGAGGCAGGTTCAAATGTAACCAAGGCAGCGCTGGCGCTCATCTCTATTATATTTGCCTTCTGCCTACTGTAACCTTTACAAAGATGCCAGACGTTCAGTCTCCTCAGTATCAATTCTACCAATGACACAAGATGAGTTATTTTATTTATGCCATAGTGGTCAAGAACAGAGGACAGAAGACCTTGTTTTCTAATGTTTGGGTGTGTCCCCCCCCCCAATCCTTGCTGTTAAAAGATTTCAACAGAAGCTTACCGTGCCATCCCAAAGTCAGACACCTTCACTGTTAGATCACTATCAACTAAGCAATTCCTAGCAGCCTTTGTGGGGGGAAAAATACAAGAAGTACAATTAATCTCCAAAGCGAAAGACTTGAGACAAAGATGGGTTATTTTCCACTACTCATGAGAAATAGGTTTGCTTAAAAAGATATGTGCTTAAAGAGATGTATGGTCAGAATGACACATCTAGTTTTCAGGCATACAGATTTCATTGGTGAGAAGAAATTATTACAGGAGAGCAATCTAGATCATAGTTAAGCATGCTTAAAACCACAGAGGCATAAGCACATCTAATTGTGTGCCGGACTGTGGCAAGTATGCTAACATTATTGCAGCAAATAAATTCACTTGAGGGTAGAAAGATCTGTGCCCTTATTAAGGGATTTTCTGAACTTTGGCTTAATTCAGTAACTAAAGCTACAAATGAAATATTGATAATGAATTACAGAGTCCACAAAATAGCACTGGAGGAAACACATATATTTCCATCTATGCTTGGGAAGAGACAACAGGAAACATCAAAGTTTATGTGGATTGCTATAAAGCTTCTGCCTACTGTAACCTTTACAAAGATGCCAGACGTTCAGTCTCCTCAGTATCAATTCTACCAATGACACAAGATGAGTTATTTTATTTATGCCATAGTGGTCAAGTCTATACATTTTATCATACCCATATTTAAATAAAAAAGTCATATTTTCTCACTTCGTTAGGGAAGAGATGTGCAATTTTTTTGCAACTTGTACCCTTCCTGGACCTGTTTATCAATCAGGTAGGAAGACGGCCGCAGAATGTTCCAAAGCAAGTAATATCTTGATAATTCTCAATGAAGGACTATTCCATCACATGAAGGATGTTGGACAGTACTGTAGAAGTTCCCCTAACTACATTCAGAATCCTTGCATCTGCAAGAATCATCAAAGGGCTGTCATAAAATTTTCTTTGCAGTGCCTTTCAGTGTTCCTTGTAGGAGAGCCATAGAAACCAGTTTATTTTGTACTCCCTTCTCTGGAAAGGCTGACAACACAGAGATCCTTCCATTAATTACGTCCTGGCTGGGCATAACTAGATCAGAACTCAGACAATACTTCTTCAGAAGCTGAGACAGTTGGTCACACTAGGCTGACGATCTCAGAGCTCAGACAGGCATGATGCTGGGAGTTCCCTGAACAGAACTCCTGCTAAAAATCAGGTATGCAAGACTCAATTCAAATAGGGACCATGGTACTGAATAGGGGGATTAATACTTATCCTATTCCATTTTCTCCAGTCTGAAATGGTCCCAGGGAGCTATTTGCCCTTTTGGAGAAACAAGGATACTGATGTGCAGAGCTATTTTTGGGCAGGAACACACAGGAATGGAGTTCCGGCTGGCTTCAGAGTTGGTTACGCCCACGACAGCCAAAACCTCTGCGTGCGTGGCTACAGGGGGGGGCCTGGAGAGAACCCCCCCCCGGTGACTCCAAGGCGGGCAGGCCTGGAAGGATCGAGGAGGTATTTAAATGCCTCCCCTGGCCTGTCCAAGGGCTGGCTTGCCCGGGCTCCACGCAACCGTGGGGCACCCAAGCAAGCCAAGGGGAGGCATGGGTGTGGCCTAATATGCTAATGTGCTGTGCTGTTAGGGGTGTGGCCTAATATGCTAATGAATTTCTGCTGTTGGGTGTGACCTGTTATGCTAATGAGTTCCTGCTGGGCTTTTTCTACAAAAAAACCCCTGCTGATGTGGGCAACTGTATATTACACCAACAGGGTAAATGTCACCTTCCTGGCTCCTTTCAGATTGGGAAAATTGTATGTATGTGCCTTAACCCTTGGTCTCTCTTTTTCACAGTCCCAATGTGATTAATCCCCTTCTATGCTTTATTATTTGATAAAATGTTTCCCACTCAGAGACTAGAACAGCTGTCTATCGAGCCAGTTTGGTGTAGTGGTTAAGCGTGCAGACTCTAATCTGGGAGAACTGGGTTTGATTCCCCACTCCTCCACGTGAAGCCAGCTGGCTGACCTTGGGCCAGTCAAAGTTCTCTGAGAGCTGTTCTCTCAAGAGCAGTTCTCTCAGAGCTCTCTCAGCCCCACCTTCCTGACAGGGTGTCTGTTGTGGGGAGGGGAAGGGAAAGGGATTGTAAGCCGTTTTGAGACTCCTTCAGGTGGTCAAGGGTATAACCCCAATCGCCTCCTCCTCTTCTTCTCACTTTCACAAAGACACTTTGCCCAGCAGCGTAAAAGGAAGGTAAGCCAGCGGAGAGCTCCTGACCACATTTCACAATAAGGAAGCCGTCCCCAGTCCTGCTTACCAGATCTCGGTGAATGAAATGATGCTTCTCAAGGAAAGCCATGGCTTCACAAATATTGCAGCACATCTCCACAAGCTGAAAAGGATGTAGTTCTTTCCCATGGTTTTTCAGGTAGCTAAGTAAGCAGCCATTAGCCATGTATTCAGCCACTATGTAAATAGGATATGTCTTTGTGCACACACCATACAATTTAACAAGTTTGGGATGATTTAGCTTCCTAAAATAAAATAGCAGTTGGTTCAGTTTTTTAAAAAAAACACAGTAAATTAAAGTTGTGGAGAATGCCAATGGAAACTTATCTTGATCCTCAGACCAAAAAACACATATACATAATTAATGCACATTTTCAGAAGCTTGTGGAAGTACATAATAACAACAATTTTTTTTTTCAGCAAAGAATGCCAACTATTAGCCTGTGCAGATAATGGAGAACAAACTTGGCTATGACTATGATAATGACATACAACTGCAATTATTGCATGACTTCTATATGTACTAGTGGTCATCCTATCACTTACTTAGTGTGTCTAGGTTTGTTCAAAAGATCAAATGCCGTCCTTGATGATCTCCAAACAGAATTCAAATTGTGTGCTTGGAAAAAAAATGACTTTTCCCCTAAGCTGTACATTTTCTCCTCCCACCTTCATGGTATCACATGATCAAAACTGTTTCTTACATCATGGTTTCAGCTTCTTCTATAAATTCATCTTCAGACATTGATCCTTCCTTGATCATTTTAACAGAAACATCATATTTTCCTTTCCATTTCCCCATATGCACCACTCCAAACTGACCACTCCCGATTTCTTTCAGCAAGACAATATCCTCAGGCTTTAGCTCCCAGGATCCTAATAAGGCAGATAGAATTGGTAATAGCTCATGACTGAATAGGAGGGATACTAGAAGCAAAATAATTTCTTGTCAAACATAAGACTTTTGCAAAGCAAAGCAAAGCAAAAAAAACAACCATACCTTTTCCCAACATTGCTGCAGATGGAACTTTCTTTGTTTTTGTCGACACTGCATGGCGAAGCCTGGTCACCACACCTACAAGGCAAGTTTGCCTGTTATTAATTGCTACGATCCAAATCTGGTGACATGGATTTAGTTCATCAGAGCTTCACCATATCCAGAGCTGGACTTTTGTGCAAGCTAAGTAAGCTACAGTTTAGGGGCTCAGATCACAAGAAGCCTATCAGCAACCTCTTTTGCCTGTCACCAGTCCAACCAGCAGTGAGAGAAAGAATTTAAAAACATGCAAGCATTGTGCATTAAGGTTTTACCATAGAGTTTCCAGCAATTCCTAGAGTGATATATGCTGGTCTTAAGACAGTAATAATAAAACTAACTAACTAGAGTGATGCAACATCACTTCCAGTTTTCCCTAGAAGTGACATCACAGTGCATGTGATACTGGTGACTCCTATCCCCCCCCCATGCTCCTGTAGGCTCCCACTGGCAACAGAACACCCCCCCCCCAAATACTAAATTACAATTTTGGAGGAGATGCATGGGGCTTTTGAAAGTTTTCATAGCTTAGGTCTTCAGCATGTATTAATACAGCCCTGAACATGCTTTTTCTGGGTCATCATTACAGACATAATGGGTTTCTCATTTGCCCCAGAAAAATTACCAAAAAATTATTTTTGATAAGAAATTGTTAAGATAGTTACATGAGTACCATTCCATGGCCCTTGCTACCAGTAACAGAGCTCTATGTTATATGCTGAGCAAGAAGAAGAAGAAGAAGAGGAAGAAGAGGAAGAAGAGGAAGAAGAGGAGGAGATTGGATTTATACCTCGCCCTTCACTACCCAAAGGAATCTCAGAGCGGCTTACAAACTTCTTTCCCTTCCCCCCCCCCCCACAACAGACACCCTGTGAGGTAGGTGGGGCTGAGAGAGCTCCTGACAGAAACTGCTCTTATTCAAAAACAGCTCTTGCCCAAGGTCATCCAGCCAGGTGCAAGTGGAGGGAAACGCTGTCCATCTGCTACAGTCCACTCCCTGCTTAAGAACAGGAAGACTCTGCAGCATGGGACACATTGCAGTGGCATAAAACTGCAACAATGTACTATTATTTATATGCATGAGCTTCATCTACCTGCAAGGGGAAAAGATATTTACAGATATTTACAGAGTTCATTATATTCAGAAAACTAAAGCTGTAATAAATCAGAGGACATTTATTTAGGAGCAAAGAAACAATTGGCTTTACTGGGAAAACAGCTAACTTGGACTACTTAGGTCCACTGTGCAAGAATCCTCACTATACCTGTAGTAAGCATTACCTGAGGTAAGCCTTTGTAAGCATTTAATACTATGTCTGACCTTTGCCAAAAGGCTGAGAAGCAGTGGTCTTTGTAAGCATTTGGTCATTCCAATGGAACAATAGAGAACAACAACAGAGAAAACAAATCTTGTCCAATATTCCAACACTGCCCATCTAATCAAGAGTAGAATAACAGAACAGAAATCGTGTAGTCCCTTAACGTGCGCCTAATTGTATCAGTAAACAGTGCTGCCACTATTGCCAATGGGAGTCTAGCCTGAGGCTGCCTAGGGGTTTGCCGTGAGGTGAAGTTTGAAAAGATTTCCCAGCTCACAGCCTTGGCCCTCACACAGAACTGCAACCAGCACACTGAAGCCTCTCAGTCACATTACCTGCTGAGTTGTGTTGATGATAGTGAATAAGTCTGGGAACAGAACTAAAACAGTGATTCTCAGCCAGGTAAAACTCATTGGCATTGTTTACATGGACATGATAATGTTTAACGGTTCCTTTCTTCTCTCTAAAAAAAATAATCACACAACAATATTACATTCACCATCCTGACAAATGTAATAAAATAGAGGAGGGCATCCTAAAGCAGCAATATTGTGGACCAATCTCCTTAAGACAGTTTTGCCTGCATGTTCTGTTGTCCCCAGTTTACAAAGATCCAAAACTTTAGCCACTGTTTTGAAAATGCACATGGAAAAGTAACCATGGAACTGGTTTTCTGTGTATGGATGCTTTTATTTGTTGCATGTGCAAACAGGTATAATTAGGAACCAGAATAAAAATTCTGCATCATACAGTTCATGTCTGGTGAGAGGACAACCATGCAGTATTTAATTTCACAATAAAGCAGGTGCTGGATGTGTTTTAGATATGTGTGTGTGTGTGTGTGTGTGTGTGTGTGTGTGTGTGTGTGTGCGCGCTCACCTACTGGTCATGCAGAGCACTGATACTGTGTACTTCCCCACATGACTGGAATTCCGAACCATGAAAGCACCTTCTTTGCCCTTTTAATAAAAAGAAGACAAATACCAAAGAAAAACTTTAGCAGTAGGCCTGAATATTGTCACTGCATCCCTTTCATAAAATGCAGGAACCCCCCTTATTGAACCAAAGTATTACATGCATTCTATGCAAAGCACCTTGGCATTTACCAGTGAATGGAGCAAATCACACTCAAGCAGACAGAGAGCTAGTTCACAGTGCCTGTATGCCATTGGATTTCTCTGCACTTCATTACTGGCAGCCAACCCAGTATGTAAACAGAATGGACTGAAGAGCACACAGCCTCTTGCTTCTTTCCCACTGCAGCCCCAGATCTGCAGAATCCCCTGTGCTGTTCTGGTGAGAAGTTCCATATACACCGATGAACACATCTTGCACCTATCTGCTTGCAGGAATGACACAGAAACGTATCATGGGATACTATTGGGACACTCAATTCAGAAAGCACCAAAGCCTTTGCTAATTTTAAAATGAATGCTGAGTATTTTTAAATTGTTATCCCTGCTGCTATAATTCCAGGAAGTAAGATGTATCACTACTGTCAAAAGCAAGCTGGTTTAGATTTGGAAATAATTTGCAAATGCAGAAACCTATCATAAGCATGGGGATTTGTGAACACTACCTTCTGCCGCAGCAGTTGTTCTGCCTGGCCCCTTGAGATATTACCAGCATACCAACTGTAATAGAAGTATTATTATGAAGTATTATATGTTACATCTCATATTTCATTACACAGCTATTTTGGAAGAACATTATCTGAATTACATTATTTTAAGAAATCTATTCACAGGATTAAGTATCCTTTAAAGTTTTGAAACTTGCTTTAAAGTAATTGCTCCCATTTGAAACTGGCATGTGTTTTCAATGACAGCACATTTCAATGACAGCATGAAAGTTAAATTACAATTAATAAAATCTCCCGAAGCATCATTCTCAATCAGCACAACAGCAATACAAGATTTATTTAATGTTGTCAACACTGTGTATACAAAATGCAATTATAATAGTACTTACTACCTGTATACCACTTCAGATACGTTATAGCATTATTACCCCCAACATTGCAGGTAAAGCTGAGAAATTAGAGTTTGCTGAAGGCTATCCACCATGATCATAATTATGCTGAGATTTGAAACAGGGACTTTCAACTCATGTCATACTAATGAGCTATGCTGCACAAGGTATGATGTGAACTTATGAGTGCCTAACCCTCCTGGCCCTGTAGAACGGGTTGGGAATCCATATATTAGATTACTGGATAATTTGCAGTCACATCATTCACTTTTTAGAGCTATCAGAAATCCCAAGCAGTACTCTCAAATAAATGAGCTGTATTGTTTTTTAAAAACAATGAGAAACATTTTGATCTGTTGGGGTTGTGAGATCATTTGCCTTAGAAGAAATTTACGAAGGAAACTTATGAAGGGATGATTTTTTTCCCACCTGGCTGCTTTTTTAACTCAGGTGTTAGACAGCAAGATGTTATACAGTGGAAGGTTTAAAAGATTAAAACATGAGCAGAGGAAACTCCCCAACTTCCTGTTATGGGGGATGACAATGCGAGGACCAAGTCTGAAATTGAGTACATGCGCCTGTGGGAATCTACTGTCCAGTCAAAACACAATGCTCTACTAGGTGTGTGCTCTGTCCCTTCCTCTTAGTGATGACCTGAACACTCAAACGTAGCCCTAATGGCTGGTGGTTCAGAGTCCCAAGAATCAGTTACGCCAAATGTTCTCACTCAAATTTATCAATGCTTTCCTCTTCTTCGGATGACACATTAGCAGTATCCATGATACCTCTGTAAAAACATAAAAACAAAAAACCCTATTATGAGTTCTAATGAATATCTTCAACCAATTAATCTAATGATTTCTGAGGCTTGGATCCTATGAATGAGTTCCATGCTCACTCGATAGTTTCTGCTGGCACAAATGAAAGCGCTAATACAAGAGGAAGTGCGCTCTGCAGTAGAGGATATCTCATACGATCCAAGCCTTAGTCATTACCACACTGACAGAAATGGAAATTTTATGTTAAAACCATAGAGTATTCAGTGATCCCCAGAGGGGACTCAACATCACTTCAGTGTTTTCCCTGGAAGTGTTGTCAGCCCTCTCCAAGAATTGCTGCTGCTCTGGCAATTCCTAGAAAGGTATGGTGTCATTTCCAGAGAAAATCTGTAAATGACATCATGCAGTTGCCGACCCACACAAACATTTTTTTTTGTCCCAGTGCCCGCTAGGGGCAAGAGAAGAAGAAGAAGAAGAAGAGATTGGATTTATACCCCGCCCTTCACTTGGAGTCTCAGAGCGGCTTACAAACTCCTCTCCCTTCCCCTCCCCACAACAGACACCCTGTGAGGTGGGTGGGGCTGAGAAAACTCTCACACAAACTGCTCTTTTTCAAGGACAGCTGTGCCAGAGCTTGTGACTGACCCAAGGTCACATCAGCAGGTGCAAGTGGAGGAGTGGGGAATCAAACCCGGTTCTCCCAGATTAGAGTCCGCACACTTAACCACTACACCAAGAGATCTCCCACCCCCAGCAGGCATGTCTGCATGTCCTCAGACACCAGTTTCAGATTTTCAGAAGGATTTGGTTTTGATTCAGTCCTCCATGGGACATGTTTAGAGGAATTCCCGTAAGATAAAACAGAGCTATCTTCCCTCAACCTAGAGCTTGAATTCCTTGACATGGGAGATATGCAGATTTCCCACAGGGTCTGGTGTGCTGATTGTGCCTGTATGGGAAGAAACTTGTGTGCTATATGGGGATGCCTCTGTGTACAGATGCTGTACTTCTGGTGGACTGGATCCCCACCAGTATTTTACAAAAAAAAAATCTGATAACTACTAAAGATTTTCTTCCAAAATTGTGCTATTAGACTGCTATTAAAAGTCTGAAGAGCAGTTTCATCTTTTAATGTGTCTTTAACCCCATCAAAACAATCTGTTCATAGAACCAATATAATGGGTTTCTCTTCACTTTTTCTGTAATATGCTGAGCTGAATTCTAATGGACCAAAACAGATAGATTTCAATTTACCTTAATTCATCACTTGGCTGGACAATCTCCTTCAAATAGGCACAAGGAGCAAACCCTTCATTTCTGCAAATGAAAAGTAAAAAATTCATATGTACATCCTAATATTTTTTTTAAAAAAAACCCACAGGGCATTAGGAAAGGAGGATGCAAGATGAAATGAGAAACAAAACAAGTATTTTTAAACAATTTTTTAAAATGTTGGATAATTCTTCATTGCCCCCTGACCTAGATAGCCCAGGCTAGCCTGATCTCACCAGATCTCGGAAGCTAAGCAGGGTTGTCCCTGGCAAGAATTTGGATGGGAGACCTCCAAGGAATACCAGGGTTGTGACGCAGAGGCAGGCAAATGGCAAACCACCTCTGTATGGCTCTTGCCTTGAATACCCCATGTCTGTTAATGATGACTGAAAATTATCTCTTGGAAACAAGCGAATGTTTCAAAACTTACCCTTCCAAATCCCGCACTTGCCACCAGTCAGGATCATCATCTTTCAGAACGTAATATTTGTTATCTCTGACAAGAGGAACATCGGAGTTTCCTTGTGGTTCATAGTTATAAATAGCCAGGGCTTCTTTCAGAAATGATCTGTCAGCTGTTAGAACCAGAGCTTGTCGATGCTGGTCAGGGATACATGCATCAAACATTACAGGAAGGCATTATTGCAAGTGTCAGCATTATTACAATCAACAGCAAACATGTTCATGGCACATAGCAAAAGTTCAAACCCACCGGCTTGGGTCCAACAGCTGTTTTCTGACATTGGAAAAATGTGCAGACAGAGGAAGGAAAGTCACTTCTGCTGACTGCCCTCTCTTATTACAGATCCCCCACCATTCTGTACCCCACTGTCATTCCTGTGGGTTCACTGAATCCTGGAGGCAGCATTGTGAATCTTAGGACCTCCCCCATTCCCCAAATCCTCTGCAGCATGTGGATATGTCTTAGCAGGTGAATCAATATGCAAACCATTCCCTGGTTAGATAGGACTGCATAAACGAAGGCTGGAATTCCTGGACACACAAGCAGATAATACTGAGTACACCTAGTTTTAGGGTGTAAAAATGGGAGGGTGAAATCTCTCCTTACAGAGAGCTGAAACTGGCGCTTTCACCCTTGCTAAATAATGTAGTTTCAATCCACTTCAATGATTATTTGCAAGTGGATTCTGCCGTTTCACACAGCAAAATCCAGTTGCAAAGTGCACTGAAAGTGGATTGAAAGTGCATTATTTAGTGTGTGTGAAACCTCCAGTGAGAAGGAAGAGAACAGGATTGTCGTGGTGCCTCTGAGGAATATTCTGGATCCCCAGAGGTCATTTCGGGGGGGATCGCGGGGATCGCAGTTCCCCCGGGTGAGGTACGGGGGGCGGGGCACATGACGAAGCCCCTCCCCCCGCTTCCGGCCGCCCCGCTTCCGGCCCTCATTCAGCCAGGAGGAGGCAGGAGAAGAGGGAGGATAAGTTGCTTCCTCCCTGCCTCTCCCCACCCCTGCCTGCCTGGGGCCAGGGAGGGCCTTCGCGGGGCTTCCTTGCACTCCCGCCGGCCTTGCAGGTCCACCGCTGGGCCCCTCATGGGGCTCGGCAGTGGAGCTGCAAGGCCGGCGCCGGCGGCTGGGACCGTTGGGGGCAAGGTGTCTGGCCTTATGACACACTTCCGGTGATGTCAGGGGGTGTGGCCTTATGACACACTTCCGGTGATGGCAGGGGTGTGGCATATGCTAATGAGTTATGCTAATGAGTTCC
Organism: Gekko japonicus; assembly: GCF_001447785.1. Lineage (NCBI taxonomy): Eukaryota > Metazoa > Chordata > Lepidosauria > Squamata > Gekkonidae > Gekko > Gekko japonicus. Next base: position 719,825 of record NW_015170275.1, on the reverse strand, counting down.
CCTAGCTCTTTTTCTACGAAACAACCCCTGTGGATCCCTATAACCTCTTGAAGTCAAGAAAATATGTAATTCCACAGGTCTCATTCTTCCTGCCTGAACACTTTTGCTTTCAGTAAGTAGAGATTTTGTCCTCCCATCTTTACATCTTAATTAGTAATGGACATAGTACAGAAATGGTTCAGGAGGAGTTATTTGACTTGTTGCAGAAGACCATGAGGTTGTGTGGTCTTCCACAGCAGGCCAAATAGTTCCTTCCCCAGACCATTTTTGTCTGGGATAAGAATGCGTGGGAGGCGGGGCGCTCCTTTTGGGTCACACTATGGACCTGATTGAGAGTAGGAACAGAATACACTTGAAGACAGAACATGCAGGTAATGTATAATGACAGAGTTCAAAGGTGGGTCCAGTGTTCCCTCTAAGCTGAGTTAGTGTGAGCTAGCTCAGTTTTTTAGCCTCCGGTTCACACATTTTTGTCTTCGCTCAGGATGGATGACTCCAGAGCAAACTAATTTATGCAGTAGCCAAAACGCTCACTCACAACTTTAATGCCAGTAGCTCACAAAGCAGAATTTTTGCTCACAGGGCTCCACAGCTTAGAGGGAACATTGGTCCAGGGTCCCCACCCTCTGAACTTGTCTCGTGGAAATCAACCTAGAGACAGCCAAAGTTCAGAAAGCAGAATGCTTTAGTGGAAAGCTTTATAAAAATAGACATTTTCAAACCAGTGTGGCAGTGGTGAAAAAGGCAAACCTGGTGCTAGAAATCATTAGAAACGAAAAAAGTATTGTAAAATTCATGCTATGGTGTGGCCTCATTATGAATATTGTGTGCAATTGTGGTGGCCGTATCTCAAAAAGGAAGTTGCAGAGCTGGGAAAAGTACAAAGGAGGCCAACCAAGATGACTATACGGGGTTGGAGCACCTTTTCTATGAGGAAAGTCTAGAAGAGAAGAGAGAGAAGAGATTGGATTTATACCCCGCCCTTCACTTGGAGTCTCAGAGCGGCTTACAAACTCATTTCCCTTCCCCTCCCCACAGCAGACGCCCTGTGAGGTGGGTGGGGCTGAGAGAACTCTGACACAAACTGCTCTTTTTCAAGGACAGCTGTGCCAGAGCTTGTGACTGACCCAAGGTCACATCAGCAGGTGTAAGTGGAGGAGTAGGGAATCAAACCCGCTTCTCCCAGATTAGAGTCCGCACACTTAACTCCTACACCAAACTACAAAAAAGATGGCTAACGGGAGACGCATGGAGTTACACACTGAGTGGAGAAAGTAGATAGAGGGAGCTTTTTCTCTCTCTCCCATAGTAATAGAACTTGGGCCACCCAATAAAATTGTTGGGAAATGGGTTTGGAACAGAAAAAAAAGGAAATAATTCTTTACTCAACAAGCAATTAAACTGTGGCACTCACAGCCAGTGGAGGTAGTACTGGCCAAGAGCATGCATAGCCTTAAAAGGGTTCCTTCCCTGTTCCCCAGACCATAGCCACGGTGACTGAAGGGAGACTCCAACTACAGAGGCAGCAAACCTCTGAATACCAGGGGAGGAAATCTGCCTCTATGCCCTATTTGTTTGGCTCTCCTGAGCAACTGGTTGGCCACTGTGTAAAACAGGATGCTGGACCAGGCAGACCACTGATGTGATCCTGCAGACTCTTCTTACGTTCTTATTATCCTTGGGACAGATTTTATCTGAGTGGAGTCCCGATAAAAACAGCATATTCACTAAAGCTGCACTGCTTAAAAGAACCCTGGCTTTGTCCCTTGTTTTTCTGGTAACTACCCTAAAGACAAAAAGAAAAAAGGACAAGTAGATTAGCAACCCTGCTTGGATGGTAACAACTCATGAGGGTATTTAGGTCCACCCTAAATACTGTTAGGAAACATGGAACATCTTTTCTCATTATTTACCATCTAGGCAGTGAGATGAGGGATGAAGATACTGATACTCATTATGCCCTAAGCGGTTGTGGGAGAAAAAGAATATCAACTGGCAGGAGGTCACTGATTTGTGTTATTTGTGCCTAGGTTTTGCAGAACTATCAAATCCTGGGTTGGATCCAGGCTAAGTATTCTGCTCACGCAAATCAGTGAAACAGAATGTTCCTGCCTCACACACCAACTACAGCCCACTGATGCAGGGATTTGCTGCTGGAAAGGAGAATTGGTGGAAATTACTCTACCTCTTGCATTACTGGAAAGTTTAGTCCGGGTTCAGCTCCCTGTATTCTTTGTTGATGTCACCAGTACAACAAGCCATCCTACTCTTCCCCTGTTGATATTGCTGTATTCCTATATGTTTGATATTTGCACAGAACTTCCTGTCCTCTGGGTTTCTTACACTTTTTGATTCCCAGGATACTGCTCCTGAGAATGAAGTGAATGAAAATAAGTCTTAATGGCTATTTTTTTAAAAGCCAGAACAGCGGGCTTCCCAAGTACTTACCGTGATTCGACGGGGGACACAGACGTCGTCGCAGGATCATTCCCACGGGGACAACAGATGCACCGCACCATCCCGTCGCCAGGAAGTAATGCCAGGTGATGCTCTGGCAATGGGGCTGGAAACTCGACGGTACCATCGAGTTTCCAGCCCCATTGCCAGAGCGCTGCCCAGCGTCACTTCCTGGTGATGGCATGGTGTGTTACAGGGAGAAATGGTCCAGCCGGGGAGCATGTTTCCCCCGCCAGATTGCGGTAAGTACTTTGGAACCCTACCAACGGGTCTAGAGAAAAATGTCCTGTCCCTTTAACAGAGGCTTAAAGTGTGGAAATAGGCAGCTGAAACTTTTTATGATGTTGACGTAAATTAACATCATTATTAACATCCTATTAAGCCTCTGTTAAAGATATGGGACATTTTTCTCCAGGCAGTTGTCAACATTAGTTCCTTATCTCCAGAACCCAGATATGCACAACCTTTTAACCTATGCTGGGCCTACTTCGATGAATCAACCATAAGCAATGATTCTGCTGTCTAGACCTGCCCAATAGATTGTAAGCCAAAGACTTGTCAAATTAGGGAAGGGATTCTAGAGTATTAAAACCACACCCGTTGCTTGGGTCACTCACAGTTCATTGCATTTCTCTATGGAAATGCACTCCATCCATCAGCAACAGCAACAATGTGACTGCTTACATGATGAAAACATGCAGTTTTCATAATGCTGTTTATCATGCATTAAAGGGTATTGAGTTAATTGCCTCTCTTGTTGCAAAGCAGTAACTGTCATGTTAAATAGAATATCTGGTCCTGTGAACAATCTAAAGTAATTTGCTGAAAAGACTGTGACTCACCTGCCCTCTTGGCACAGGAGGGAGTGGCTTGACTGCAGTATTTGCACTATGAAGGCTGGAGTCTAAATCAAGAGAACAAAAAAACCCACCCATAATTGGACTTTAACCTGCAAGTCATTGTTAGGTAACAATGATGAGGCAGCTCTGGTTATGGTAGAAGTACAGCAGTATTAAAGCATGAACTCATCAGATTATAGTGAACCGCAGTGTGGACCACCCACCTGCAGGGATCCGGTGCCCTTTGGCAAAAAAGCCATTGCACTACACTGCTCGCTACCTGTGAGAGTGTAGTTAGTTACCACTCGTCTTTCATATTTTTCTTTTTTCTTTATTTGTTTACTTCATTTATACCCCACCTTTCTCCTTAAGGGGGACCCAAATCAGCTTACATCATTCTCCTCTCCTCTATTTTACCCTCGCAACAACCCCATAAGGTAGGTTAGGATGAGAGACTGGCTTCCCCAGATGCTACTCCAACACCCTTAACCACTACACCAAAATGGCTTCAGTATGCCCAGATCACGATGAAAAGAAGAATGGGAACTGACTACAGTGGAACCTCACCATTTGTGGATTTTTGACTCGCGATACCACTTATTTGAAGTATGTGGCTTAACTATGTGATATAGGCCGTCTTGAGCGTATGACACCCCCCCCCCCCTGTCTTCCTTGGCTTGTTTTTAAATTCAACTAATTTTAAATCCTAAATAGCCTGAACAGCACTCATGATATACAGTGCTTTAAAGCACTGGTACTCACTTCACAGCTTGTGGACAGCCACATCACCATAACGAACAACCAAAAGAGGCACACTGACTTCTATCCTTGGCATGAGACCTGTACCCCAAGAAGGGTTTCAGCTTGCCTGTGCCTTTGCTGGCAGATGATTCAAGGTGGAAATCACCTGCCCACCACAAGCCCCACAGGGCAAGCTTTGTCCACTTTCCTGAAACCTGGAGCAGGCACCATACTGGGGAACAGTTCTCAGAGGAGCCACAGAGGGCATATCAGAGATCCACATGGCTCCCAAGCTTTAAAGCATCACTACTTTAAAGGGTCAAAAAGTCTTTGTTCCTTCTCATACTAGCTGTATAAAATAACTGACAACAAACAGTCACATGTTGTGCCAAGAACTGAGCCTCAAAGCAATATTTGCATCTCCACTGTTTGCTTTGGAAAACAGATCAGCTCAAATGTCATTATATAAATGGCAACTTGGTAAAATAATAAGATATTGTTTCTCTCTCACACACACACACCTTTCTACACATAGAACATTAGCATGTCAGAGAAAAGTTTAGTCAGAATGCTTTCCCCAGTGTGAAGGGAAGTTTTTGCACTGAGGAGCATTCAACCTCATATAGTCTGAAGTGATACCAGACACAAACCCAAACAAACAGTGAGAACTAGACCGTAATTGAGCTTAACTATCTTTTAGTGGACAAGAAGCAGGGCTATGAGACACATGCATGGGCCTTCTGTTCCCAATGGATTGCACCTTTATTCCTATACTCACATTTTCCCCCACTGAGTATCTCTCCTTTATTATAAAGGAGTTTTGGGTGCCAGAATTCTAAAATGCGCCCCGTTAGTGTATGGGCGGAAAATAAGCCACTCAGAAGAGCTGCCTCCAATGACTGGCTCCCTCAGCCAACCTGCCCTGCCATTGGCTGGGTGGCTGGGAGGGGAGGGAGCCAGTCATCGGAGCCAGCGTCTTCTGAGCGGCCATCTTCCCCACATACACTAAGGTAAGCTTTCAGCCCAGCGGCGAACGGAGCCGATAGGCTCCGTCCGCCGGCTTCCCCCCCTCCAGCCCCCATCCTGCCCAGCGAACGGGCGGTTCCCCCCACCCCCCGCCCCCAGTCCAGCCCGGCGGCGGAGGCCCCAGG